>NC_061122.1:107389120-107555288 GCF_002878395.1 Capsicum annuum | reverse complement strand
ATTGGCTTGGCCGGGTATTATTAGTGTTTTGTTGAGGGTTTCTCTTCAATTGTAGCTCCATTGACTAAGTTGACCCAGAAGAAGATTCTTTTTCAATGGTCTGATGTTTGTGAGATGGGCTTTCAAAAGCTCAAGGATTTATTAACTTCAGCTCCTATTTTGGCTTTGCCTAAGAAGAGCATTGGCGTTATTGTCTTTTGTGATGCTTCAGGTATTGGATTAAGTGTTGTGTTAATGCAGGAGGGCAAGGTAACTATGTACGCATCTCGCCAAGATTGAAGCCTCATGAGAGGATTTATCTTACCCATGATTTAGAGTTGTGCGTAGTTGTGTTTGCCTTGAATTTTCAGGGGCACTACTTGTATGGATTCCATTGTGAGATCTTTTCATATCATCGTAGCCTTCGGTATTTCTTTATTAGTGAGATCTTCTTAAGAGGTAGTGTCGCTGGCTTGAGTTGCTTAAGAATTATGACTTGACTATTCTCTTCCATCAGGGCAAGGCTAATATGGTGGCGGATGACTTGAGCCGAAAGTTGACTAGCATGGGTAGCTTGGTACATCTTTTGATTTAGGAGAGACCATTGACCTTAGAGGTTCAGTCTTTAGCTAACCATATGGTTAGGCTTGATACTTCAACACCAGGGCGTGTTTTGGCATTTATGGAGGCTAGATCATCTTTGATATAGTAGAATGGAGCTCATCAGTTTGACAATATTAGATTGAGGTTAATTCGAGATAAGGTATAGAGTGGGAAGGCTAAGGAAGCCTCACTTGATTCGGATGGAGTTTTGAGAATTGGGGAATGAGTTATGTGCCAAGAGTGGTGATCGAATAAGGTTGATCTTGGAGGAGGCCCATTGTTTAAGATATTATATCTATCCAGGTGTGACTAAGATGTATTGTGATTTGTGACAGCACTAATGGTGGGGTGGTATGAGGCGATATATAGTGGATTTTGTGGCTCATTGCCTATGTTGTCAGCAGGTGAAGGCTGAGCATTTGGGACCTGGTGGTTTGCTCTAGAGGTTATCCGTTCCTGAGTGGAAGTGGGAGTGCATCACTATGGACTTTGTGACTGGTTTGCCCCGTATATTTCATGGTTCTGATAGTGCTTGGGTTATCGTGGATCGATTGACCAAGTCAGCTCATTTTATTCTGGTTTGGGTCACATTCAGTGCTGAGAGGTTAGCCCTTATTGTCATTCGTGATATTATGCATCTTCATGGTGCGCCGGTGTCCATATTTTAGATCAAGGTTTTGTGTTCATATTTCACTGTTGAAAGTCTTTTCAGGATGAGCTGGGTACTCGGGTTGATCTTAGCGCAGTGTTTCACCCCCAGACTGATGGCCAGTCAGAGCGGACTAGCTAGGTTTTGGGAGGATATACTTCACGCATGCATGATGGATTTTGGTGGCCAGTGAGAGCAGTATTTGGCTTTAGCAGAGTTTGCATATAGTAATAGTTACCATTCTAGTATTGATATGGCTCCTTTTGAGGCGTTTTATAGTTGGCGTTGGCGCTCTCCATTAGGTTGGTTTGACGTTTCAGAGGTGAGACCTCGAGGTACGGACTTTCTTCGTGAGTAGTTGGATAGACTTTGAGTCATTCAGGATAGACTTAGAGCGGCTTAAAGTAAGCAGACGTGTTATGTTAATCGTAGACTTCGTGCCTTGAGATTTTGTGTTGGTGATCATATTTTCCTTCGAGCTTTACCCATGAAGGGTGTGATGAGGTTTGGGAAGAGGGGCAAGCTTAGCCCCAGGTATATTGGTTCATTTGAGATTTTTTGAACTGTTGGTGATGTGGCTTATGAGTTGTCTTTGCTCCCCAATCTATCAGCTGTTCATCTAAATTTTTCATGTTTCTATACTTCATCGCTATATTCCTAATGAGTCTCATATTATTTGTTAGGAGTCAGTTCAGCTAGATCAGTGGTTGTCCTTTGTTGAGAAGCCAGTTTTCATTTTGGCTAGGGATGTTAAGCGATTGCACTCTAGAGTGATCCCTGTGGTTAAGGTCCAGTAATGACATCGACCTATAGAAGAGGCTATTTGGGAGGTTGAGTCTGATATGCGTAGTTCCTATCCTCAGCTTTTCATTGGCTCAGGTATTTCTTTGCCTTAGTTCGACGACAAACTAGATTTTTAATGGTGGATGATGTAACGACCTGAAAATTTGAGAAAATATGTGAAATTTGTAAGTTTGTGTGATTTGACTATTTTACCCCTCTCCTTAGTTGTATTTTGGTATTTCTGGAGTGTGGGAGTGATTGGCATGATTTTTGATGTATTTTAGTATCATTTATGTAATATTGTGGTTTTTTATGGCTTTAAGAGTTTTATTTTGGACTTATGTGAATATCTTTTGGTTCGTGCGATAGATGGACGAACGGACTGCGCTAGCAGCTCCGAAATACCAATTTTAGGCTAGGTAAACCTTGGGTTTGGGTCCTGGTGCACCCTAGCTCATTTCGACCTATTGGTTGGAAAGTTAAAAAATTGGAAAGTTGGGTGTGGGACCCATTTTTGGTCGAAACAACCTCATATGGAAAATTCGACTTCAAGAATAGATCCATAATGTTGATTTTAGTGTGTTAGCATATTTGGTATGATTTTACGACTTTTAAATTGTTGGGTTCGAAATCGAGAGGGCATCATGCGGAAGATTTTAGTTTGCAAACCATAAGACGATAAATCAGACGACACGTGAAAAATTAATCTAAAAAATATGTTATTGGATATAGTTTGGTGAAACGGCCTACATATTAAAAATAAAATTGAAAATTCTAGAACTTATTAGGAGAAATCTCCCCCTAAACAAAGACTTTTTAAAGAATACATTGTGGATGCTATTGTGTTATGGTATGAGAAGGAGGTCTTCTATTTATAGATGTCCAAAACCTTTTCTCCAAGAAAGAGGTTTGCCAAATAAGGAAAAGTTTTATATTTTTCTTTCAGGAAAAGTAAAAGCATTTATGGTATTATTTTATTTTCCTTCTAAGAAAAAGTAAAACTTAAATATAGTAAGAAAATTAGAGAAAAAACCCTAACAAATCTCCCCTTTTTGGTTTGATTTTCTTCACTTGATCCACCTTCTTCTTGTGCATGATCTTCATTCTTCATATATCACTGCTGTTTGACATGCTTTAAAAATTGAAGCTTTCTGGGTTAAAAATATATAAGCCTTTTCGGGTTAAAAACATTGGAGCCCTTTATAGGGTTAAAAGTAAGCTTTCTTTTCAAATATGTAATAGCAGGATTATTGAAAATATGATTGACAATTATCTCCACATGTAGTTTTTGGACATATATCTTCATTACCATCAAATTGATTGCAACATTGTTCAACAATTAAACCATTGATTTATTAAACCGTGGGCTCTGATACCACTTGTTGGGTTCGAAATCGAGAGGACGTCATGCGGAAGCTTTTATTTGCAAACCATAAGACGATAATTCAGACGACACATGAAAAATTAAACTAAAAATATGTTATTGGATATGGTTTGGCCAAGCGGCCTACATATTAAAAATAAAATTGAAAATCCTAAAACTTATTGGGAGAAATCTCCCCCTAAACAAAGACTCTTTAAAGACTACATTGTGGATGTTATTGTGTTATGGTATGAGAAGGGGGTCTTCTATTTATAGATGTCAAAACCTTTCCTCTAAGAAAGAGGTTTGTCAAATAAGAAAAAAATTTTAAATTATTCTTTCAGGAAAAGTAAAAGTATTAATGTTATTACTTTATTTTCCTTCTAACAAAAAGTAAAACTTAAATATAGTAAGAAAATCAGGGCAAAAGTCCTACATAAATCTCATTTCGATCCTCGGTTTGGAAAATTATGATTTTGGGTTTCAGGGGTCAATTTTGTGAAAATAATTTTTTCTGAAAAATCTGGTAGCGCCATCGCATCCGGAACGTCGAATTTAGTGTGGTTGCATAGTTCGTTTGCATAAATCATACTCCGAATGAATTCCGGGCATCCCGTCAAAGTCCATTTCGACTTAGAAAAAGGACAAAACCAGTTATTGCAGAAAAATCTGCAATATATACCAGATTTTTCACCCTTTTAGCCCATTTTGCACATTTTTCATATTGCCTCTTGAGAGTTAAAACCCTAAATATTTTGGGAGTTTAAAAGTGAAGTTTGTGGGAGCTTGGGAAGCTAGATTAAACCTATTTCTTGATTATATTATGGATTTAAGGTAAGAATTCACCCTTTTCTTAGTAATTTCTTCATTAATTTCTCAAAACCCTAAAAAAATCATAGGACTTGATTTTAAACCCAAATTTCACTCATTTTCACTTGAATAATACATTAATCTTATAATTACTAGTTTTTAATTAATTTAACCTTCAAAACAACTCTGATTCTGGATTTTAACCCGAATTTCAAATATTTTATCCGGTAAAGTTTAAAAATAGTTTTTCTTTGATTTAAACCTCGTTTTTGACTCAATTTAACTTGGGTTTTCAGATGTAGGTTCCTAAAAATATAGGGAACATATTTTTGAAGTAAAGTTCTAATTTTTCCCTTCTTTTTCCAAAACTCATTTTGGGGGTCCGTTTTGACCCCGAACTAAAAGTAATCAATATGGGTGTCGTTGGTTTTGTTTTGACGCTTATATTTCATATTTGATATTTCTAGTGAAGTTCGGTATTGTTCGTAAAAGGTAAGATTGCGGGTTCAAGTGTAGCGGACTGGCTTCGGCTTTCGAGGTAGGTTATGGCTTAACTCTTTAAACTGGGCTGGGTAGTAAATAATGATATAAAATAAATTTTAAGGGTGGGAACTAATCATAAAAAATTAATATCTACATGTTGTGCCCGTGTGGGGGCCTATATGTGATGTAATTATCGAAATTAAAATATTATGTGATATGTTTGACCGTGTGGGGTCCAATGTGATATTGATAGACTTGAATACATGTGAACAATTGTATTGTATTGTTTAATGTGGTACCATTGGTGTATTTTGATTATATTCATACTTTATTGGCATATAAGACATGTGGAAATTCATAGATGAAATAACAATAACGAGTAGATATTGGCTCATCTGGTTGTGGAAATGTATCATTGTGGTTGGTTGTGGAAATACTTATTGTGATGGATTATGAGCATTACATCTTCATATCATGCTCATTCATGAAACATTGGTACCACTGTAGCAACATCTGAGAAACACTGGCAACACTGTTTTAAAAATATTATAACACCTTGTAAAACCCTTTCCGAAGAATATGCCGGAAAGGAGATATGAGATATGTGGATTGTATTTGGATTGACGAACCCTCCATGGGTCCTACATGGGGATGTATTATCTCCATAGGTGTATACGGGTATTGTGCGATGATCCCAGAGGTTGTGCGACAACCTCGTGCATCATCATCATCATCATTATCATATACATTGCACTTAATTTATTGTGTTTATGTTGTATTGTTTTGCCTTATTGAATTGTCATCTATGTATTTATCTAACCTTGCTTAACTTGTATTTGATGATCTTATATCCACATGTTCTCTCTTGTTCTATTTATATGTTACATAATGTATACTTGTGTTCTATATCTTTGTGTGTTTTTGTAATATATGTGAGATATATTAGAAATGTTAGTGCAAGCGGTGTGGGCTACCATTGTGGGATATTTTCTAATTACAGGTGACGTGCCCTTAGTGTATATTTTGTATGCTTTATTTACTACTTTGCTTGGTCGGCCTATGATACCTACTGAGTACAAGTGGATCGTACTCATGCCTACTGCGCCCTTTTGGTACAGGTCCTAACTCGAGTGTGCCTCAGCTTACTTGATTCGGGCAATTGTTGGAGCTTCCAAGGTAGCGGTTGGACATTCATGCGTCCGAAGTTCACCTCTATCTTTCTATACTAGTTATTTCTTTATTCGTATTCGTAGATAGTTATTATTCCTTTGTGGTTATTATTCCGATATATTTGACTCTTGGATTGTATTAGTAGTTCTTACATTATTGAAACCTTGTTTTGGGCATGATTGGTATTTTGGATAAGTTCTTTCCGCATTACTATGATTATTTATATGGTTTGGCTTTAAGCTAGAAGCCTTACCTTGGGGTATTTCTATCTTTTTCTCTATTCATATCAGTTTAGGTGTTATGCTTATTTGTCAAGGTACGCCGCGACAAGTGCCATCATGACCTTCATTTTTGGGTCATGACAAATTAGTATCAGAGTAGCCAGGTTTCGTTGGTTTCAACGGTGTAAGAATAAGATGTCTAATAGAGTCTCGCAGATTGGTACGTAGACGTCCTTATCTATCTTCGAGAGTCTATAGGACATCTTTGGGAAACTTTCCTTATTTTATTCCTTATCGTGCTAATTCTTTCATACCCTGTATTCTGAGTTGTGTTCCACTTTTGGAATAAATCTTTAGTGGTGGATCGAACGTGCTGATCTTGTGTTATGATGTTTTGCCGGGAGTGAGACTTTAACAGACTTGCTTGTGTTAGATATGGTCGATTTTGGTGTTATTTTGGGTATGGATTGGTTGGCTCCTTATCATGTTGTCTTATATTATTTTACTTAGACTATGACTTTAGTTTAGCGGGTGTGCCAAGAATGGCTTGGGAGGGTACACTCTATTTGGGTCCTAAAAGGATTATATCTTATGTTTAGGCTCGTAAACTGGTTGAAAAGGCATGTTTATCTGAGTAGGCTTATATTCGTGACACAAGTATTGTTTTACGTCCTTTCTTTGATTCTGTCTGTGTTGTCCATGAGTTTATGGAGGTGTTCCCTATGGACTTGCCTAGTATGTCTTCGGATCAAGATACTAATTTTATTATTGATGTTGAGTTGGGCACCATGCCCATTTCTATTTCTCCTCATAGAATTGCCCCAGAAGAGTTGAAAGAACTGAAGGATCAGTTGTAGGATTTATTGGATAAAGGATTTATTTGACCTAGTGTTTTACCTTGGGGTGCATTTGTCTTATTTGTAAAAAAAAGAGAATGGGTCTATGTGGATATGTATTGATTATAGACAGTTGAATAAGGTAACGGTTAAGAATAAGTATCCTCTTTCTTGCATTGATGATTTGTTTGATCAGCTTTAGGGTGCTGCGGTGCTTTAGAAGATTGATTTACGGTTTGGTTATCACCAATCGAGGATTAGGGCTTTGGATATTCCAAAAATAGCTTTTCAAACTCGATATCGTCATTATGAGTTCTTGGTCATGTCTTTTGGGTTGATCAATTCCCCTACCGTGTTTGTGGAGTTGATAAACTGGGTGTTTCGACTGTATCTCGACTCCTTGGTGATCGTATTTATAGATGATATCTTGGTTTATTCCAAGAGTGAGGCTAAGAAGGAGAAGCATTTACTGATTGTGTTTTAGAGATTGAGGGATGAGAAGTTGTATGCTGAGTTCTCTAAATGTGAGTTTTGGTTGGAGTCTGTTTCTTTCTTTGGTCATGTGGTGACTAAGAAAGGTATTATGGTTGATCCAACTAAGGTTGTAGCGGTTCGTGATTAGGCTAGACCTACTTTGCCCACCGAGATTCTGAGTTTTATTGGCTTGGCCGGGTATTATTAGTGTTTTGTTGAGGGTTTCTCTTCCATTGTAGCTCTATTGACTAAGTTGACCCAGAAGAAGATTCTTTTTTAGTGGTCTGATGTTTGTGAGATGGGCTTTCAAAAGCTCAAGGATTTATTAACTTCAGCTCCTATTTTGGCTTTGCCTAAGAAGAGCATTGGCGTTATTGTCTTTTGTGATGCTTCAGGTATTGGATTAAGTGTTGTGTTAATGCAGGAGGGCAAGGTAACCATGTACGCATCTTGCCAAGATTGAAGCCTCATGAGAGGATTTATCTTACCCATGATTTGGAGTTGTGCATAGTTGTGTTTACCTTAAATTTTTGGGGGCACTACTTGTATGGATTCCATTATGAGATCTTTTCATATCATCGTAGCCTTCGGTATTTCTTTATTAGTGAGATCTTCTTAGGAGGAAGTGTCGCTGACTTGAGTTGCTTAAGGATTATGACTTGACTATTCTCTTCCATCAGGGCAAGGCTAATGTGGCGGCGGATGACTTGAGCCGAAAGTTGACTAGCATGGGTAGCTTGGTACATCTTTTGATTTAGGAGAGACCATTGGCCTTAGAGGTTCAGTCTTTAGCTAACCATATGGTTAGGCTTGATACTTCAACACCAGGGCGTGTTTTGGCATTTATGGAGGCTAGATCATTTTTAATATAGTAGACTGGAGCTCATCAATTTGACAATATTAGATTGAGGTTAATTCAAGATAAGGTATAGAGTGGGGAGGCTAAGGAAGCCTCACTTGATTCGGAGGGAGTTTTGAGAATTGGGGAATGAGTTATGTGCCGAGAGTGGTGATCGAATAAGGTTGATCTTGGGGGAGGCCCATTGTTTAAGATATTATATCTATCCAGGTATGACTAAGATGTATTGTGATTTATGACAGCACTATTGGTGGGGTGGTATGAGGCGATATATAGTGGATTTTGTGGCTCATTGCCTATGTTGTCAGCAGGTGAAGGCTGAGCATTTGGGACCTGGTGGATTGCTCTAGAGGTTATCCGTTCCTGAGTGGAAGTGGGAGTGTATCACTATGGACTTTGTGATAGGTTTGCCTCGTATATTTCATGGTTCTGATAGTGCTTGGGTTATCATGGATCGATTGACCAAGTCAGCTCATTTTATTCTGGTTTGGGTCACATTCAGTGCTGAGAGGTTAGCCCTTATTGTCATTCATGATATTATGCATCTTCATGGTGCGCCGGTGTCCATATTTTAGATCAAGGTTTTGTGTTCATATTTCACTGTTGAAAGTCTTTTCAGGATGAGTTGGGTACTCGGGTTGATCTTAGCGCAGTGTTTCACCCCCAGACTGATGGCCAGTCAGAGCGGACTAGCTAGGTTTTGGGAGGATATACTTCACGCATGCATGATAGATTTTGGTGGCCAGTGGGAGCAGTATTTGGCTTTAGCAGAGTTTGCATATAGTAATAGTTACCATTCTAGTATTGATATGGTTCCTTTTGAGAGGTTTTATGGTTGGCGTTGGCGCTCTCCATTAGGTTGGTTTGACGTTTCAGAGGTGAGACCTCGAGGTATGGACTTTCTTCATGAGTAGTTGGATAGACTTCGAGTCATTCAGGATAGACTTAGAGCGGCTTAGAGTAAGCAGAAGTGTTATGTTAATCGTAGACTTCATGCCTTGAGATTTTGTGTTGGTGATCATGTTTTCCTTCGAGCTTTACCCATGAAGGGTGTGATGAGGTTTGGGAAGAGGGGCAATCTTAGCCCCAGGTATATTGGTTCATTTGAGATTTTTCGAACTGTTGGTGATGTGGCTTATGAGTTGTCTTTGCTCCCCAATCTATCAACTGTTTATCCAAATTTTTCATGTTTCTATGCTTCATCGCTATATTCCTAATGAGTCTCAAATTATTCGTTAGGAGTCAATTCAGCTAGATCAGTGGTTGTTCTTTGTTGAGAAGCCAATTTTCATTTTGGCTAGGGATGTTAAGCGATTGCACTCTAGAGTGATCCCTGTGGTTAAGGTCCCATAATGACATCGACCTATAGACTAGGCTATTTGGGAGGTTGAGTCTGATATGCGTAGTTCCTATCCTCAGCTTTTCATTGACTCAGGTATTTCTTTGCCTTAGTTCGAGGACAAACTAGATTTTTAATGGTGGATGATGTAACGACCTGAAAATTTGAGGAAATATGTGAAATTTGTAAGTTTGTGTGATTTGACTATTTTACCCCTCTCCGTAGTTGTATTTTGGTATTTCTGGAGTGTGGGAGTGATTGGCATGATTTTTGATGTATTTTAGTATCATTTATGTAATATTGTGGTTTTCTATGGCTTTAAGAGTCTTATTTTGGACTTATGTGGATATCTTTTGGTTCGTGCGATAGATGGCCGAATGGACTGCGCTAGCAGCTCCGAAATACCAATTTTAGTCTAGGTAAACCTTGGGTTCGGGTCCTGGTGCACCCTAGCACATTTCGACCTATTGGTTGGAAAGTTAAAAAATTGGAAAGTTGGGTGTGGGACCCATTTTTAGTCGAAACAACCTCGTATGGAAAATCCGACTTCACCAACAGATCCAGAATGTTGATTTTAGTGTGTTAGCATATTTGGTATGATTTTACGACTTTTAAATTGTTGGGTTCGAAATCGAGAGGGCGTCATGCGGAAGATTTTAGTTTGCAAACCATAAGACGATAAATCAGACGACACGTGAAAAATTAAACTAAAAAATATGTTATTGGATATAGTTTGGTGAAACGGCCTACATATTAAAAATAAAATTGAAAATCCTAGAACTTATTGGGAGAAATATCCCCCTAAACAAAGACTTTTTAAAGACTATATTGTGGATGCTATTGTGTTATGGTATGAGAAGGGGGTCTTCTATTTATAAATGTCCAAAACCTTTCCTCCAAGAAAGAGGTTTGCCAAATAAGGAAAAGTTTTATATTTTTCTTTCAGTAAAAGTAAAAGCATTTATGGTATTACTTTATTTTCCTTCTAAGAAAAAGTAAAACTTAAATATAGTAAGAAAATCAGAGAAAAAACCCTAACAAATCTCCCTTTTTTGGTTTGATTTTCTTCACTTGATCCACCTTCTTCTTGTGCATGATCTTCATTCTTCATTCTTCATATATCACTGCTGTTTGACATGCTTTAAAAATTGAAGCTTCCTGGGTTAAAAATATATAAGCCTTTTCGGGTTAAAAACATTGGAGCCCTTTATAGGGTTAAAAGTAAGCTTTCTTTTCAAATATGTAATAGCAGGATTATTGAAAATATGATTGACAATTATCTCCACATGTAGTTTTTGGACATATATCTTCATTATCATCAAATTGATTGTAACATTGTTCAACAATTAAACCATTGATTTATTGAACCGTGGGCTCTGATACCACTTGTTGGGTTCGAAATCGAGAGGACGTCATGCGGAAGCTTTTATTTGCAAACCATAAGACGATAAATCAGACGACACATGAAAAATTAAACTAAAAATATGTTATTGGATATGGTTTGGCCAAACGGCCTACATATTAAAAATAAAATTGAAAATCCTAAAACTTATTGGGAGAAATCTCCACCTAAACAAAGACTCTTTAAAGACTACATTGTGGATGTTATTGTGTTATGGTATGAGAAGGGAGTCTTCTATTTATAGATGCCAAAACCTTTCCTCTAAGAAAGAGGTTTGTCAAATAAGGAAAAAATTTTAAATTATTCTTTCAGGAAAAGTAAAAGTATTTATGTTATTACTTTATTTTCCTTCTAACAAAAAGTAAAACTTAAATATAGTAAGAAAATCAGGGCAAAAGTCCTACATAAATCTCATTTCGATCCTCGGTTTGGAAAATTATGATTTCGGGTTTCAGGGGTCAATTTTGTGAAAATAATTTTTTCTGAAAAATCTGGTAGCGCCATCGCATCCGGAACGTCGAATTTAGTGTGGTTGCATAGTTCGTTTGCATAAATCATACTCCGAATGAATTCCGGGCATCCCGTCAAAGTCCATTTCGACTTAGAAAAAAAGACAGAACCAGTTATTGCAGAAAAATCTGCAATATATACCAGATTTTTCACCCTTTTGGCCCATTTTGCACATTTTTCATATTGCCTCTTGAGAGTTAAAACCCTAAATATTTTGGGAGTTTAAAAGTGAAGTTTGTGGGAGCTTGGGAAGCTAGATTAAACCTATTTCTTGATTATATTATGGATTTAAGGTAAGAATTCACCCTTTTCTTAGTAATTTCTTCATTAATTTCTCAAAACCCTAAAAAAATCGTAGGGCTTGATTTTAAACCCAAATTTCACTCATTTTCACTTGAATAATACATTAATCTTATAATTACTAGTTTTTAATTAATTTAACCTTCAAAACAACTCTGATTCTGGATTTTAACCCGAATTTCAAATATTTTATCCAGTAAAGCTTAAAAATGGTTTTTCTTTGATTTGAACCTCGTTTTTGACTCAATTTTACTTGGGTTTTCAGATGTAGATTCCTAAAAATATAGGGAACATGTTTTTGAAGTAAAGTTCTAATTTTTTCCTTCTTTTTTGAAAACTCATTTTGGGGGTCCATTTTGACCCCGAACTAAAAGTAATCAATATGGGTGTCGTTGGTTTTGTTTTGACGCTTAGATTTCATATTTGATATTTCTAGTGAAGTTCGGTATTTTTCGTAAAAGGTAAGATTGCGGTATTTTTCGTAAAAGGTAAGATTGCGGGTTCAAGTGTAACGAACTAGCTTCGACTTTCGAGGTAGGTTATGGCTTAACTCTTCAGACTGGGCTGGGTAGTAAATAATGATATAAAATGAATTTTAAGGGTGGGAACTAATCATGAAAAATTAATATCTACGTGTTGTGCCCGTGTGGGGGCCTATATGTGATGTAATTGTCAAAATTAAAATATTATGTGATATGTTTGACCGTGTGGGGTCCTATGTGATATTGATAGACTTGAATACATGTGAACAATTGTATTGTATTGTTTAATGTGGTACCATTGGTGTATTTTGATTATATTCATACTTTATTGGCATATAAGACATGTGGAAATTCATGGATGAAATAAAAATAACGAGTAGATATTGGCTCATCTGGTTGTGGAAATGTATCATTGTGGTTGGTTGTGGAAATACTTATTGTGATGGATTATGAGCATTACATCTTCATATCATACTCATTCATGAAACATTGGTACCACTGTAGCAATATCTGAGAAACACTGGCAACACCATTTTAAAAATATTGTAACACCTTGTAAAACCTTTTCCGAAGGATATACCGGAAAGGAGATATGAGATATGTTGATTGTATATGGATTGACGAACCCCCCATGGGTCCTACGTGGGGATGTATTATCTCCATAGGTGTATACGGGTATTGTGCGATGATCCCAAAGGTTGTGCGACAACCTCGTGCATCATCATCATCATCATCATTATCATATACATTGCACTTAATTTATTGTGTTTATGTTGTATTGTTTTGCCTTATTGATTTGTCATCTATGTATTTATCTAACCTTGCTTAACGTGTATTTGATGATCTTGTATCCACATGTTCTCTCTTGTTCTATTTATATGTTACATAATGTATATTTGTGTTCTATATCTTTGTGTGTTTTTGTAATATATGTGAGATATATTAGAAATGTTAGTGCAAGCGGTGTGGGCTACCATTGTGGGATAATTTCTGATTATAGGTGACGTGCCCTTAGTGTATATTTTGTATGCTTTATTTACTACTTTGCTTGGTCGGCCTATGATACCTACTGAGTACAAGTGGATCGTACTCATGCCTACTGCGCCCTTTTGGTACAGGTCCTAGCTCGAGTGTGCCTCAGCTTACTTGATTCGGGTATCTTTTATTCTAAAATAGAGTTGTTTATATAGGTGAAGAACAAAGGATGTTACAAGAGTGAGTTAATGGTGAATTGAATAAATTAACTCCTCACCAAATGAATTCATCCGTTCAAGGAATGAATTAACTTATCAAGAACTAACTCATCAACTGAATTCTTACATTCAAGGAGAATTGAAAACACACAGTTACAAAAGAATTAATAATTTACATTTTCTCACAAGGTATCTCGTAAATGTATTTGGACTTCTCTTTTTGGATAAGCTTAAAGAAGCTTTAGATTTTGACATTGCATTCTAACCATTTATAAAAAATGCTTTCAGAAAAGACTTAAACAAAAGCGGAAAGGACACAAATGTCACCTCGCCCAAAATATTTCCATTGATATAGCCATTGATTTGGCAATTCCAATAGATAGCCATTTAGGTTTTTCTGTTACTACTACCCCTTTTTTGGTCTTTTCTTTATTTATTGTTTAATTTTTAATGTCAATTATTTTACATGTTATGTTCTCTTTCTTCCTATTTTATTTTTGTTTGATTTTCACTATTTTTTTCTTTTAATGTGTTAATTTTTTTTTTTTGAAAAAAGTCCACTCTGTCCACCCATTTATTTTTTCAGATGCTATCACGAAAATAAAAACATTAAATACAAGTCCACCCATAATTATTCTATATCTTTTCATATGAGTTAACACTATAGTGACACTTTGACTTATTTTTTCTGCTATCTCTCACTTTTTAATCAAAAAAATTAAGGAATGTTTTGACAATAAAGGTATAGGGTTTAATAAATTTTGTATATTCTTGCACAAATTTTCACAAAAATTTAGGTGAAGTTAATAAATTCACGAATAACGAATTACTATATATGCTTGCACAGATTTTCTCTGTAAAAGGTGTATTTATATGGTATATATACTGTATCAACGTGATATAAAAGTGTATCAATCTATTATAAAAGTATATCAATGTGGTATCAAAGTGTATTAATGTAGTATAAAAGTGTATCAATGTAGTATAAAAGTATATTAATGTTGTATAAAAGAGTATCAATTCGGTATAGGGACTACATGTGCTTTCATAGAATTCCCTTTCTCTTTTTTAAAAAGTGTATCAATATAATATAAAAGTGTATCAATTGAGTATAGAGACTGCATGTGCCCAATTGGGCCAAATGGCTAAAAAAAGGAATTAAATTTAGCCGATAGGTTACATTTGTCCACCTTTTCAAATTGTGTCTATTTTTTTTATAAATGGTCACCCCATGTCCTTTTCCCTAAACAAAATACCGGTAGGGCTTTTCCTCTTTTAAAGTTGTGTCATTTTTAAAAGGAATCTATATATATATATATATATATATATATATATATATATATGCAAAACTAAATCAACACAAGAAGCCATGTGTCAAGCTATTAATATAGCCACGTGAAAGATTTAAAGACAACACTTAATATTGTCGTAATAACAAATATTTAGTTGAAGAATATTAAATATTAATGATAAACTCTAAATATAAGTCATTGATATTTTTCAACCAAAAGCGTGGGTTAGTAAAATAAGCAATTACTTTTAATGATATTTTTCAACCAAAAACATGATAGTAAAGTAAGCAGTAACTTTTAATGATATTTTTCAACAAAAAACGTGGGTTAATAAAGTAATCCTCAACTGAAAGGAATTTTAATTATAAACTCTAAATATAATCCTCAACTAAAAAACTTTTTAATGATAAACTCTAAATATTAGTTACTTGATTTGAATTTAAAATAATGTTATCCTAACACCTTATCATCATCATTATCTGTTACTTATCATTATCATTATCTGTTAATGAATTTAAAATAATGTTATCCTAACAGTTTATCATTATCTCTGCAATTCAAAAACAAACTACAACATTAAATTCAAATTTTATTTCAAATTTAGAACCTGAAAAAGAAAAACACAAGGGTCAGTAAGCAACAACTTTTAGCAATATATTAACTTTAAAAAAAATACATAAATATAGTAACTCCAAAAAAAAAAAAAGAAACGTGAGCCAATAACTCTAATAGCAGTTTTTTAACCCAAATAAACCTCAACTAAAAAGATATTATAACCAGAAAACAAGTTGAATTTTAACCAAGTGTAAATTTAAAAAAATAAACATGTCACTATCTTTCAGCAATTTAAATTTTTAGTTATTATCTAAATAATCTTTACCGATTACTCAACTAAGATAGTGACACTTCAAATAGCTAACAATTTAAATATGTTATTCATCTTTATCTCAACTATACAATTCAAAAACTAAAGCATCGTTATAAATAGATAAACCGATAGTTTCAGTAACATCCCCAAAAAATACAGAGTTGCCAATATCCAGTGAAAAAATGTCTACCAAAATTAACTTCATTCATGAGATATCAAATACAAAAATGCAATGAAACTTAAAAGTTCGCGTAATACGATTGTGGAATATTTCAAAACATGAAAATCCTGATAAACTATTATCAATAGAAATGCTTTTGTAAGACGAAAAGGTATATGTAATTTATAGGCTAGCATAGATCCCATGTGTATGACATGCCTGTTTGAAATAACGAAGACAAGCATCCATTGTACCACTAACTTCTTCCAGGAATTCTAACCTTTTCTTTGCTTCAACATTAGAAATAGCGGTTGCCTGAATTCAAAAGAAAAAAGAATTCAACATGCCTTTGCTATTATGGTAACACTTTTTGAATTAAAGTCAAAGAGATCCCTTGAGATGCTCCAGCGCCACATTCACTCACCAAACTGAATCGAACTTGCTCAAAAGTTGATCTTGCATTATGGAGTTCCTGGAAGAGTTAAAATCATCTTAAGAAAGTTTTTTTGCCTTCATTTATTTTCAAAGTAGGCATTCATATGTGCAAAAGTTTAAAAAGAGTGACTTCAAAATATTATAGGAAGTATGAATGGCTAGCTGCTATGTCTGGCTATACCTCCTCCAATACACTGGTAATGTCATTTTTTGTACCTTTCCTTAGTCATAAAAACTTTTCGCGAGCCTGCAGCATGTAGCATGTACCAAGGTGAATTAAATGATGTTAATTGATACAATAGAAAATCTCTAAATGTAAACATCTACAACCAAACCTCTATTTGGTAACTGTTTTACAGAGTAAGGTATTTGTTTTACTGCCAGTTTTGTAGTCAATAGAAGTAAAAATATACCTCAACTGTTCAGAGAGAAGTTTAACGTCTCTCTATGGAGATTTTAGTTTTTGAGTCCACTCATCACCATGGGTTCCTTGAATTCAAATGCCCAAACTTCAGATCAGGTAAACTTGTGGGAGGTTTTTTGGTCTTAAGGAACTTAAATAACTTCAACGATCATCCTATTGCAACATCTTGAAAAGCTCTATGTAATGCGCCGAGATCCTATCTCGAGACGTCACACGGTGCTTATGACCCCGAAGGACCACAAGCTAACCCTTTACTGATATATGTACCTGTACACTGCATAATATCTAAAATAAATGTGAAAACTAGCCATAAGGCTCAACACATCTATGAATACTCATAATATAGAAAAAAACTGAATACTAATACATCCATCTGAAAAGCCTCTAAACTGTCTGAACTGCAGAGTTGAAGGGACAGGTCCCCAACTAACTCCCTCAACTAAAAATAAACAAAGTCTGAAGCAATAATAGTAAACTAAGATTTGTCCTCGAAAGAAGAGGACTTACTACTACTGCTGCTGACTGGGACTGAACTGCTGAGGATACTCTAGATCTTGTGCTTCTGAACCTATGGTGTCAAATAAAATACCATAGCGCAAATGCGTCAGTACAAGAATGTACCGAGTATGTAGACGAGGTAGGCTAATGCAAGGGCTCATGCATGCACAATATCTAAAGTGAATAATCATGAAGATGCCGCATGAGAACACATATATGAATGCACAGACCATGAACACAATCATCGCAACTCTAGATACTGAAACTCGGATACCACTTTACTGCAGACTGAACTCACTACTGACACTGAGATACTGAATCACTGACTCATCTGATACTGATAACTGAGATTCTGGATGTACTCACATCAAGGACTAACTTATGAGCTTACTGCTTTCGACTGACAGGATTAGTGATCAACTTTTCTAACAGATTATTCCAGAAGTGATTATCAATGATAAAAACTATGATCATGTCCGAATCTGAGATGGAGATCAAGCCTATCTGACGGGAGATCTCTAGATATGATAATAAGAATACTCAACATGGTCTGAGACTGATATTAAGCCTCTCTGATAGGAGATATCTAGATATGATAATAAGAATCTATAAATGAGACCAAGCCTATCTGCCGGGATAGTCCATGAATCAATGGAACTATCTGAGTTCCTCACTGAGATAGACGACTGTACTACATAGTCCTAATTTCTGAAGATTGACACTGCAACTGCAGCTGTGGGAAGTAGTTACTTAACTGACATGCCCAACCTACCACAGGTGGGGTCCAACTTGTAACCCCAACTGGAAGGGTGTCAATACCATGCCACGGATAAAGACCTCTCTGACGGGATGACCCTCGGAGAAAGTTAGCCTGAGGTAATATAATAGTCAAACCTCTCTAACGGTGACAACCTCTACTGATGGGGAATCCTGCATCCTGCGTTGTCTATGCAGTTCTAGAGTTTAGGGATTGCTCCTAGCAACTCGGCCTCTCTGACGGGAGAGCCACCATCCCTTCCCTCGCTCGATGCTAGCTTCTAATCCCAACTGAAAGACTTTTAACTGAGTTCTCAACTGAACACAACTGAACTGAATTTGATAATGATCATGTTTCTCAAAAGATCTGACCGATTTATGCTGAGATTACTTAGTTCCGTATCTGATGGAAAAGGTATCGAATCATGGTATCTAACTAACGATACAGATCTTGAATAGATTACTCGAATCACTTTTGAGATTAGAATTGAATCACTTGAATACTATTAGATCAGATTTGATTACAGGGCTGAGGCTAGATTACTAGCGATATAGAGATTATAGAGATAACTGAGATTATTGAGCTTTCTTAAGTACTGCACTTGTTTGAGGATACAAATTTCTATAGTTCACTGAGTTCTAAGAATCATGGCTTGACTGGAATTATTGAGATCTCCAGACAACAGATCTATTGTCGGGTGTAAATACCCCTAGGACTCGATAACATAAAAGTAAAGGATAATCATTCACTCATCATCACGATCATTCCTATATCGTCACAATCACACATTCATCATCGCAATCATTCATGTATCATCACTATCATAAGCATCTCATAATTATTAAAGCATCATCATAATCATTAAAGCATTTTCACAGTCGTCAAAGGGTCACTTTAAGCATCAATTTCAACTCATACAAATCATTAACAACTTATAAACATAAAAATTTATGAGTTTTAAAAAGGGTTCTTGAGCTTCTTGGATGAAAGGGACCTAAGAATCAACATCTGCATACCTTAATCTTTGAAATTTAGACGAATTCTAATGCTTAAGACTCTATCCGCACTTGTAATAAATAATTCTTAAAGCCCACACTATGAGGAACTTGATTCTTGAAGAAATCTTGAAGAATTATGGATGAATTTTTGGAAGATTAGGGTTCTTGAATGAAACCCTAGTTATGTCTTCTTAAGAGAATTGAGAGAGAAGATGGAGAAATTAGGGTTTAGATGTGGATGCTCATATTTATAGACCTTCAAAAGGTGGGAAATGACAAAAATACCCTTGCAAAAACTTCCTTAAATTGCTGAAAAAAATAGCTGACGACATCCGTGACAAGCCATCAAGTTGGTGATAGGTCATCACGAATTGTCGTCACAAAAGGGTAAAATTTTGAGTTTCTAGTTAAGGTTGATGACATTGGTGATAGACCGTCACGGGCGTGACGGCTTGTCACAAAATGTCATCACCAGGGTCAGAAATCTGTCCAGGTCTGATGACATTGGTGATAGGCCGTCACGGGCGTGATGGCTTGTCACAATTGTCGTCACCAGTTTCCCAGCCAGATATGCTAGAGTAAATTGGGCATAACTCTTTGCTTCGATATCGTTTTTTGACGAAATTAGTATCGTTAGAAATATAATTTAAAGAGATTTCATTTTCTATATAGTAGGTCCTCTAATTGGATATATACAAGGATTTATGGTCGATTGAATTTGACCCAAATTTTAACGCTCACTAAAACTTGAACGATAGGAAAGCTTTCAACTCGTCCTGGAGTTAGGGGACCTCTATGATCTTAATTTATGCTCAAATAGATTCTCACATGATTCAAAGTATTTCATACTTGGGAAGATATTTCTGAAATATTTAGACTAGGATCTTTTTTGCTTTACCAAATACACTCTAAGGCTCAGACTGGAAGAAGATTTTGTGGGGCATTACATTATCTCCCCCTTGGGAACATTCATCCTCGAATATCACTTGATAGACTGAAAATACGGATCAACAGAACCTACTCAAGAAATGGAAACATTTCAAGGCATGCTTATGTAACTAGAATAACTGCCATACTGAGTTCTCATACTGGGCATGATTCATATCTGGTGCATGTAATACTCGACTGATGATACTCATAGCTGAATTCTCATAACACACATGCATATCTGATGCATGGACTCATAACTAGGCTGATCTCAAGAATGCATGACTGATCACACACTGGCAAGCTGAACTCATTTCTACTAAATGCGTATATCTAGTGCATGAATGTCCGGCTAAGTTGACTTTCGAAAGCACGACTTGACAATGCAATAACGACCGATGCTAACTTCATAAAGAAAATCTGAAAATGCATCGGGATGAATCTAATGGCATGCAGCATCATAATACTATGGGGTATCTCCCCCTTGGGACTCTATGTCCTTCTAAACATACTTCGCTGAACTACTGGGGTGGTGCATGGGGCACCTACAGACTGGGTCATGATTGACCGATCAAGATCTGAAACTCATGCATGACTCATGCTAACATATAAGCTCAAAATAGGAGCAAAGGATCTATTAATGCATGTCATAAAGATAAAGGCCTCATAACATACCCGGGTCTATTTTAGGGGATCTTTCCCGATCAAGGCGAACCTGAAATGCACGGGGTCTACCTCTTTGAGTCAGCACCCTACATTCTCGCATTCTATGGCCTGGCTCACCATACCCAAAGCATATATCACTACCGGTTCTAGACACACCTTAGTGGCGCTTGCCACACTCTCCACAACGCTAATCGATACGAACACCACTAGTACTACTCTGGGCTTTTGAGCTTGGAGCTCCCTCAGATTTGACACCCCCAAACACAGTTGTGGGTACACTAGATAAAGATGGAGATAGAACTAAAAATCTCTGACCATACTCAGAACCACTACCACCTCGAGACCTTGACTGCGAGAAACTACGACTACCTTTCTTGGCCCTCTTACTCACTCTCTCTTTCCTTCATCTTATCCACCTCAATCTGTTACACATGCATCATCAGTCTAGTAAGTTCTATATCTCTATGAAGCATATCAGTTCTATACTCTTTCAATATTAACCCGGATACACCATTCACAAACTTACTCATACTCGCTCTAGGGTCAGCTATCAAGTCAAGAGCATACTTAGCTAATTGGTTAAACTTAAGATAATACTCTTTCACGATTATGAAATCTTTCCTTAGGTTCATAAACTCTTCTACATTAGCCTCTCTTATCTCTAGAGAGAAAAACCTATCTAGAAAGGCACTCTAAAACTCTAGCCAAGTCACAGGAGTTGCATTTTACCCTCTACTCTTCTCCCACATCACTACCCAATTATGAGCAACATCCTTCAACCTATAAGATACTAACTCAACACTCTCCTTCTTAGAAACATGCATAATCTGGGTGATCTTCTTCACTTTTTCTAGATAAATCTGCGGGTCCTCACCTACTACTGACCCAAAGAATTCTGGCGGGTTCATTTTCATGAAACTTCTTATTCTGACTGCAGCTGAGTCCCCATCCTGCTAAGGTAAGGCTGCAGTCTAACAGTTGCCATGAATACTAGTTACAGCTTGGGCTAGCACCTGAAAAGCTACCTGAAACTCTGCATGTGACACACTCTCATTCTCAGGATCTACTGGCTGTGAGGGCTGATTATCAACCCCACGGACAAAATCTCTGCGAGGAGGCATACTCTGTAATTGGAAGAAACAAATGGATTAGACTGAGAACCAAATTGAGCTCATGCTCACTCGCACAAAATGATCACTGAAAGAAGGAAACTGCTCCTAGAACATCTTGTAGCCTCTTGTACATAAATGAGGCGCGCTACACACCCATGCACAAGACTCTACTAGATGCGGTTTTTCAGACTCCCTAGGACACTCTTGAACCTTAGGCTCTGATACCAAGTTTATAACGCCTCGAGATCCCATCCCGAGATGTCACACGGTGCTTATGACCCCGAAGAACCATAAGCTAACCCTTTACTGATATATGTACCGTACATTGCATAATCTGAAATTAATGCAGAAACTAGCCATAAGGTTTAACACATCTATGAATACTCATAATACAGAAAAAAATAAATACTAATACATCCATCTGAAAAGCCTCTAAACTATTTGAACTGCAGAGTTGAAGGGACAGGTCCCCAACTAACTCCCTCAACTGAAAAATAAACAAAGTTTGAAGCAATAATAGTAAATTGAGATTTGTCCTCGAAAGAAGAGGACTCACTGCTACTGCTTCTGACTAGGACTAAACTGCTGAGGATACTCTGGATCTTGTGCCTCTGAACCTATGGTGTCAAATAAACTACCATAGTGTAAATACGTCAATACAAAAATGTACCGAGTATGTAGACGAGGTAGGCTAATGCAAGGGCTCATGCATACACAATATCTAAAGTGAATAATTATGAAGATGCCGCATGAGAACACATATATGAATGCATAGACCATGAACACAATCATCGCAACTCTAGGTACTGAAACTCAGGTACCACTTTACTGCAGACTGAACTCACTACTGACACTGAGATACTGAATCACTGACTCATCTGATACTGATAACTAAGATTTTGGTCGTACTCATATCAAGGATTGAATTCTGAGCTTACTGCTTTCGACTGACAGGATTAGAGATCAACTTTTCTAACATATTATTTCGGAAGTGATTGTCAATGATAAAAAGTATGATCATGTTCAAATCTGACAATATGAATACTCAATAGAATCTGAGATGGAGATCAAGCCTATCTTACGGGAGATCTCTAGATATGATAATAAAAATACTCAACATGGCCTGAGATCAAGCCTCTCTGACGGGAGATCTCTAGATATGATAATAAGAATCCGTATATGAGACCAAGCCTATCTGTCGGGATGGTCCATGAATCAATGAAACTGTCTGAGTTCCTCACTGAGATATACGACTGTACCATACAGTCCTAATTTTTTAAGATTAATATTAAAACTGCAACTACGGGAAGTAGTTACTTAATCGACATACCCCAACCTACCACAGGTGGGGTATAACCTGTAACCCCAGCTGTAAGGGTGTCAATATCGTGCCACGGGTAAAGACCTCTCTGATCAAGCCTCTCTGACGGGATGACCCTCGCAGGAATTCGTCCTGAGATAATATAATAGTCAAACCTCTTTGACGGTGACAACTTCTACTGATGGGGACTCATATATCCTGCACTGGCTATGCAGTTCTAGAGTTCAGGGATTGCTCTTATCGACTCAGCCTCTCTGACGAGAGAGCCGCCATCCCTTCCCTCGCTCGGTGCTAGCTTCTACTCCTAACTAAAAGACTCTCAACTGAATTCTCAACTGAACACAACTGAACTGAATCTGATACTGATCATGTTTCTCAAAAGATCTGACTGATTTACGCTGAGATTACTCAGTTCCGTATCTGATGGAAAAGGTATCAAATTATGGTATCTGACTGATGATACAGAGCTTGAATAGATTACTCGAATCGCTTCTGAGATTAGAATTGAATCACTTGAATACTATTAGATCTGTGTTGATTACAGGGTTAAGGCTAGATTACTAGCGATATAGAGATTACAGAGATAACTAAGATTATTGAGCTTTCTTAAGTTCTGCACTTATCTGAGGATACAGAGTTCTATAGTTCACTGAGTTTTGAGAATCATGGCTCAACTAGAATTATCGAGAAACTGACACGGGCTCCATAAAATAGCTCTATTGTCGGGTATAAATACCCCCAGGACTCGATAACATAAAAGTATAGCATAATCATTCACTCATCATCACGATCATTTATATATCGTCACAATCACCCATTCATCATCACAATCATTCACGTATCATCACTATCATTAAAGAATCTTATAATTATTAAAGCATCATCATAATTATTAAAGCATCATCATAATCATTAAAGCATTTTCACAGTCGTCGAAGGGTCACTTTAAGCATCTCAGAATCATAATCATATAAGGAAAAACATGCTATTAGATCGTACTCCATTCAACAAGGTTTTACCTCGACTATTTCATACCTATATCAGTCTTGACATGTGTTTGGATATCACACGGCTTGAGAAAACTTCATACTATCATGGAATAATTCATTCACTTGGGCATTTTATCAAACACTAGGCATGCATAAACTAACTCACAATTTGGGGTTTCATCTTCAACATGCTACCCTGGCCCTTATGCTTCACCTAAGCTCTTTATCAAACCCAGGGGGAACATGCTCCGCTTATTCAACCATTTCTACACCCATTTGACATGAACACATCACATAGAAAGCAATATAAAGAAGATTCATCATAAATATCACATGGATTCCACCTACTAGGGTTAAGGCTCATGAATCTTGTAAAAAAACATGAATCAAAACTCAACAACACATTGAACATCAATTTCAACTCATACAAATCATTAACAACTCATAAATATAAAACTCTTTGAGTTTTGAAAAGGGTTCTTGAGCTTCTTGGATGAAAGGGACCCAAGAATCAACATCTAAATACCTTAATCTTTGAAATTTGGATGAATTCTAATGCTTGAGACTCTCTCTGAACTTGCAATAAATAATTCTTAAAGCCCACGCTATGAGGAACTTGATTCTTGAAGAAATCTTGAAGAATTATGGATAAATTTTTGGAAGATTAGGGTTCTTGAATGAAACCCTAGTTATATCTTCTTAAGAGAATTGAGAGAGAAGATGAAGAAATTAGGATTTAGGGATGGATGCTCATATTTATAAAGATCTCCAAAAGGTGGGAAATGACAAAAATACCCTTGCAAAAACATCCTTAAATTGCTGAAAAAAATAGTTGATGACATCTGTTATAGGCCGTGAAATTGGTGATAAACCGTCACGAATTGTCATCACAAAAGGGTAAAATTTTGAGTTTCTGGTTAAGGTTGACGACATTGGTGATAGGCCGTCACGGGCGTGAAGGCTTGTCACAAAATGTCATCACCAGGGTCAAAAATCTGCCTTATCTGACGACATTGGTGATAGGCCATCATGGGCGTGACGACTTGTCACAATTGTCGTCACCAGTTTCCCAGCCAGATATGCTAGAGTAAATTGGGCATAACTCTTTGCTTCGATATCGTTTTTTGACGAAATTAGTATTGTTGAAAAGATAATTCAAAGAGATTTCATTTGATGTATAGTAAGTCCTCTAATTCGATATATACAAGGATTTATAGTCGATTGAATTTGATCCAAATTTTGATGCTCACTAAAACTTCAACGATAGGAAAACTTTCAACTCGTCCTGGAGTTAGGGGAAATCTATGATCTTAATTTATGCTCAAATAGATTCCCACACAATTCAAAGTATTTCATACTTGGAAAGATATTTCTGAAATATTTAGACTCAAATTTTTTTTGCTTTACCAAATACGTTCTAAGGCTCAGACTGGAAGAGGATTTTGCGGGGCATTACACTCTAAGATCTACCTTTCAAAAAACTTGTGTTAGATAAACATAAAACACACCTTTAACAGCCAAAAAATGTTGTGCAAGTGAACAACCTTCGTCAAAAAATTATACGGTGTATGTAAGTCAAAAACTATTAAACATGAACATATCCATTGTGTTGCACAACCTTGGTATCGCGCAAGGCCAAACTATTTCTCTCTTTTCATATACTCCAAAACATATCTAAAGGTGCTATTCCACGTCTATACTGATTCCTACCGCAGAAAGCATCTCCTGAACTGCTTGGACCAATTCTACAGCAGACACTCGCCCGTGTTGGAGGGCTTGAAGATGCTGCTGCTGGTTCCCCTACTAGAAGCATAATTTAACTCTATAAGTAACAAATATTAGATCAATTTTCGCAAAAAGTAGACCTAGAGCCAACTATTTGATAGAATCCTGGTTGATTACTATATGAGAAGGCAGGACTTTTTAATGATCATTCACTTATCGTGGGAAGGGTAGATAAGATGACTACATGTATAGATGGTTAGTTGGATGTGGTAATTGGAATGCAGGATTTTTAAAAATCAATTACAATTGATATTCATTAAATATTACTGCAACGGAAGTGAAATTATGAAAACACAATTGACTAGAACTTTCCAACTCTACTACTGTAGGCACATGATTTATTCTAAAAGAACTAAGGAATCCTCTGCTGCTATAAAATTTCAACCATTTAATTCTAAATAGGAAATTTAACATGGGTATATACCTCAGAAGGTCTTGACTTAAAATTTCCAGTTCCAAATATATCTTCAATCTCCCCCTTCTCTTGTGTTGTTTTCTTCAATCAAAGTAAACAATAGAAAACATACGTATAGGAGGAGAAAGAAGAAATGAAAGCTAGGTTTCCAAATTGGTATTTGAGCTGTCTGAATCCTTTTTGGACCGAGTTTGGGCCAGGTCAATTTTGGGCCTGGTCTTTTATAAATATACTACTTCTTTGTTTTCTATTAATAAAATGAGTCATAAGCCAAACTTTCTATTCAGGTGTCCTACAAATTAATTCCTAGTATTTAGGAATAATAATTTCTTTACTATTTATAATTCAACTATCTTTAAAACTATTAACAAAACAAAAAGACAAAAGAATGATCATAATGAATGAAAGAAGACACTTGAAAATGATCATAATGAATGAAAGAAGACACTTGATTCAAATAAGAAAAAATAAATGTAGAAGAAGATATGTTTCTTGTAAATTTGATTCAAAATATTACTTAAATAAAATTGTAGAAATTATTTTTTGTATATAAGGCAAATTTTAATTCCTTTAAAAGTGTTAAATATAATGAATTCTTACCTATTAAGGATTTGAATTAATTTCAAAATCAATTAAACACAATTGTTTTATAATAAAAGAAAGGAGATAATACATCGAAACACCCCTAAACTTGTAGCCAAAAATTACTTTAGACCCTAAACTAATCGGGGAATTATATACCTCCCTTAACAATTTTAATGTGAATTTTTTACCCCCCTTAAAAAATTATACCACTCTCATTGCGGAGAGTGAAGTACACACGCCCCAATTTGAGCCACGTCATTGCTATGTCATTGCCACGTAAGAATCTATAATTTTTTTTTTAAAAAAAATAATCTCACACATATACAATTTTATATACATATACTATTTTTATATCTTTATTTAAAAAAAAATTATAATTTCCTTCTTCTTCGCCCCCCCCCCCCCCCCAAACCATTTTTCTTCTTCATCGAACCCCCCACCCCACCCCACCACCCATTTTTCTTCTCCTCAGACAATTCCCCCTTCCCCCCTCCCTCCTCTCTTGCTCTCCTTCCAACCCCAATGCTTCTCCTTTAATTTTTTAATTTTTTCCATTAATATCATTAGATAACAATCATGAACAACAATTCAATTCATAATATAGAGAGAAGAGAATTAGCACCAATCCTTCCATCGTCACTCTCATGACACTACATCACACACCATCAGTACACACATCACCATCCCTTCACAATACGCACACACTGAGATATACATATAGAGCTTCTTCATTCACAGAGGAGGGCCTCCAATTTTCTTTGCTCACTCACAGCAAACAAACAACCACAAAGACTCCCAATTCCACACAGCACACATACGTAGAGACGATGGGTTGAGGGGTACGGTAATTGGCAAAAATCAGAGTAGAGAAAGGGGATAAATCAGGGTAGAGGGGAATTCGAAAAAATTCATTTAAAATAATATAGTTTTCAACTTTGAGACAATTTTGACATAAATTGTCTATCAAGTATCATAAATTTCATAATTTTTTAACTTAAAAACATAAAAGTTTCAATTCACAAACTTCTCAAAACATTCAATTTCACCTTGTACGGAACATTCCATGGCTTCGCCTCAATGAAGAAATGGGGTGGGTGAGGGGTTATGAAAAAAATAAAGAAATGATGTGTTGGAGGGTGGAGGGGGGTGAGGGGAACGGGAGGTGGGGCAACGAAGAAGATGAAGAACGGGAGGGGGAGGGGGGGGGCAACGAAGATTATGAAGAAGATGGTTTCTTACTTTTACATTATATATATAAAGAGAATTTATAAAATTTTGAAGGTGGACCCCACTTTTTTCTACGTTTTTTGGACCACTTACGCGCAGATTTTAAAATAATTTGCCACGTCAGCAATTCGAGGTGTGAAAAAATTACTTTAAAGTTGTTAAGGGGTATATAATTGTCCGATTAGTTTAGGATCTAAAGTAAATTTTGACTACAAGTTTAGGGGTGTTTCGATATATTGTCTCTAAAAAGAAAGTTAATATTTTATACGTTTGAAGCCATATGCATTGTTTGTTTATTTAGAATCCTATTTGTGTTATGCTACTAAAGAAGAACGAGCAAAATTTTTGTGTTTACTGGTGGTTAAATTTAATCACGTTTGTTTCAATATGTTACTTTTTGTCATTCATTAAAAGATTTCAGAATAGATAAAATTGTATTTTTACTTTTTGCTCAAATAACTATTATTAATAATAGAAAGAATCCAAGTTTGTGGAAAATTTTGTTGGGATTATCAAGAAGAACGAGCAAAATTTTTGTGTTTACTGGTGGTTAAATTTAATCACGTTTGTTTCAATATGTTTTTCTTAAAACCAGTCTACTATTGTTAGAAGGAAACATAAGTGCAATATTAATTAATTATAGCCGATAATCCCAACAAAATTTTCCACAAACTTGGATTCTTTCTATTATTAATAATAGTTATTTGAGCAAAAAAGTAAAAATACAATTTTATCTATTCTGAAATCTTTTAATGAATGACAAAAAGTAACATTTCTAACGTTCTTGGTTAGAGATTCTGATAGAAATTAGAGATACAACCAGCAGCCTTTGGATGGAAAATAGTATCACATGGTACAGTGTCGGTATAATGTGCTATGGAGGATGATCCAAGTCTCAGGTAAGGGACGCGGAAGGTACGGAAACAGTTAATAAATGTGAAATGGACAGACATTGCTTTGGTTTGCTCAAAAAGTGAAGTTACTTGTGTAAGTCGGTACATCAAGCCAGGGATGAACCTAAAATGTGTAGTGTGGGCTGTGGCTAATAACCATCAGGGATGGCTCTATTTTTTCTTTGGTTTTCCTGTGAATATTCACCAAAGGCGTGTATCTCAGACAATATACAACAGAAAATGACTTGGTATATGAAGCCCAGAACCCAACTCTAAATCATGGATTCATCACTGTCCATGGAAGTTGCACCTACTGACTTTGAACCTCTTACCAGAACTTTAATTCCCATGTCTTGGAAATCTCTGATGGTCCCTAATTCCATTTGAGTAAGTTCTAAAATTAGGTATAATAGACAATTGCTACAATAGTAAAAGAAGAATTTTCATGATACGGAAGTAGTGATCTCTATAATGTTATTATTGCTGCTGAAACTACAATCAGATACATTCTTACATCACATAAAGCTGTCTTGCATACTGCCATGACTAGCATGCAAGATATAATACAACAGGAAACAGCCAACATGGAGCGAATAGAGAGATAATCCGGCTAATCTCCACTAACATTTTCAGCAGACATATCGTTCTCTTCATCACTTCCTTGGCGTATTCTTGCAATTTCTGCCTGAGCTCTCTCCACAATCTGTCTCTTTTGCATTTCCAATTCTCTGTGGAAGTTCATCCTCATTTTCTCCAGTTCTAGCATTTGCTGTCTCTTGCTATTCTCAATCTTCACATATATCTCACAAAATTTATAGATAGAATCTACTATTAATTTGAAAGAATGTCCATTCCCTCCTGATTGTACATTTCGTGATCTTTTCGGTGGAAGATCCTCTGAGTCCTCCTCCTCACAATCAGCAGATTCGGAGTTAGCAGGACTGACCCTCATCTCATCCAAGCCATTAGCATGATTCAGATAAACTTTTTGGCTCATGAAAACATACTCTCCAGAGTCCATTCCACATGAAACACCTGCTTTCTGGGGAGTTGATGTTAGCAACATGTCCATCTTTTTGAAGTACACCCACTTACTAGTGGTACTCCCAGTCTCTGCAATCTTCATCTTCTCCTTTTTATATTTCTTTTTCAGAGTATCCAAACGGTTACGACACTGGGTGTCTGTCCTCTCAATTTTGGAACCCCGTGACACTCTCTCTGCAACTTCTTGCCATTCCTCTGATCGAAGACTCTTCCTCCCATGTCGAACAAACCTAGTACCCCATGCATCAAGCAAAATAAATGTCTCACGTTCAGACCAATCTGAAAGTGGATTCCTACCACCAGATGAATGTTTGGGAGCAGTTGCAGCTGTAGTAGATGGTGGTGGTTCTCGAGGAGCAAACTCATAACTTGATAACAAGCTCTTTAACTTCCTCTTCTTTTGATGCCTCTGCGAATCACCATAATCATCATCATCATCGTCATCCTCAAACACATCTTTCCCTATCCGCTGAACACCATTTTCGTCACCACCATCATCATCATCTTCTTCTTCTTCATCAGCATCTTCATCATCACCCCCTTCCTCCACATATTGATTGTCAACATGCCTTGAATAAGAAGTTTCGTGAACAGGAAGTTTCTGGCGATTGGACAACTCATAACCCTGATTCATGCCATAAGTGCTGGGAGGATATCTCCCATAACCCTCAATGTCATCCATTGAAACACAGGAAATCCAGTGACAAACTACTACTATGGCACACTAATACCTACCCTCTTATTAGAGAGAGTAAGTTAAGATTCCAAATTCCAAGCCCAATGTTTTCTTGATCATTTTTGACCCATTTTAACTCCAAATTAACATTTTATTCCTAGCAACTAGATGAATAATTTTCTCCAGCATAACATCACAAAGACCTAATTAAAAAAATATATTCTCTGATACAAGAAAAATCCACTTATCAAATTCAGGAAAATATGGCTACATATACCCAAAATCCATACAAGAACTTCTCATTTTCAACGGATTAGGAAAACCCTATCATCCTTTACGTTAAAAAGGGGAACTTTTGTGTTCAAACAGCCTTAATGGAAACTTAATAAAACCCCTAAATAACTCAACATCCATCCCAAAAAACAAGAACTTCTTATTTCCCAATTAGAAGACACTTTTTTTTTTTGCATTGTCCTTAAAGATGGAAACTTTGAGCAAAATGAAACACCTTAACAATCAAAATCCAGCTCCAAAACAAGAACATACAATAAAAAAAAATACCCTTGAACTCCCTTACCTCAAAAGGAAACTTGTGCTTGAAATTACCTTAAATTTTGAAACTTCGAGCAAAATCAACAACCAAAACCCATCTAAACAACCAAGAATATCGAATAAAATAATACTGTTTAACTCACTTACCTTAAAAGAGAGAATCTTGTGCTAGAAATTGCCTTAAAGTTGGAAACTTCAAAGAAAATCAAAGACCTACCCACCAACAAAATACAAGAAAACTTAACGGATCTGAGGTCGTAAAAGTTTATATCAAAAAATAATTTTCAAGATTTTCTAGGGTTCATCTTCCGGGATAAGGAGAGAGAGTGTGGCGATCTGAGGACGCAAAAATCAGGTGGAAGTGCAACCACCAAAGTTGTTCAAGTGCGCCCGAGTATAATTTTTCTTCCGGCTCCCTTTAGGTCCACAACCCGCATGGGTGTGATAACACGTGTCCGAGCGTTATATGATAGTATTTCTTTTTAATTTTTCTTTTTCTTTTTTAATTTTTTTTGATTAATTACGTAATTTAGTCAATTTCTAATTATCTTATTTAGCCTAATTTCAATTAATTATAATTCATATCCTACTTCTTCCTATTAATTTTTCATAATTACAATTCATAACGTATCTCATATATTTTTTCTTTTTCTTTATTTTTTATTACTTTTTTTTTCCTTTTTCAGTTTTTTTTTTCGTTTTCTCCTTCTTTTCTTTTTTCATTTTTTTCGTTTTATTTTTTTCTTTTGTATTTTTTTCTCTATTTCTTTTTGTTTTTTTCTCTATTTTTTATTACTCTTTTTTTTCATTTTTTATTTTTTTTGTTTTCTCTTTCTTCTTTCTTTTTTCAAACTTTTCTTTTTTTATTGTCTTTTTTTCATTTTGTCTTTTTTTTTTCTTCTTTTCCTTTTTATTTTTTCTCCTGCTATTTTTTTTCTTTTTTATTTATTTTTTATTACTCTTCTTTTTTTTTATATATATATTGTTTCTCACATTTTTTTTCTTTTTATTTTTCTCCTTCTTTTTATTTATACGAACTACCAAATATAAATACAAGTGCAAATTATAAAATATAAATATAAAGACAAATTATAACATACAAATACAAGTGAGAATTATAAAATATAAATACAAATGCAAACTATAATATATAGATACAATTGTGAACTATCATTTGTATTTTTTAATTATTGAAAAGGAATAATTAATTTTTTTATGAATATTTATTTATACGAGTTGTATTTATTGATACAAATAAATACAATTTAATTTTTTTTATAAAAATATAACATGCATTTGTATTTTTAAAATCATTGATTTCATTTTTTTGTAATTGTATTTGTATCAAGTGATATTTATTTATTTATTTATTTATAAATACGAATAATAATTTTGACATGCAAATACAAAATGGTACATTTGTATCAAATGATACATTGCATATTTATATATTTTAGAATCAAGAAAATACAATTAATGCATTTACTTGTTTGTATAAAAATACAAATGATAAATTGTACATAATCACGACTAAATACAATATGCAATCAACTTACAAATACAAAACAAAATAATTCTTTAAAAATAAAAAGACATCGACGAAAATAAAATACAAATACAAATATAATCTAAATATACAAACACAATAAAATCATAATACAAATATAATTCAATATAATATACAGTCAATTGTAAAATACAAATACAAAACAACTCTTTAAAATACAAGTGCGAATTATGTAAAATATAAATGATGGTGCGAACTAACAAATATAAATACAAGTGCGAACTATAAAATACAAATATAAACGCGAACTACAAAATATAAATACAAGCGCGAACTTTAAAATACAAATACAAATATAGTTGTATCAATGAATACAAAAATATAAATGACGGTGTGATTACAAATAGATAAATAATTATGGTATTTACGTTATGATCAATGACTTGTGCTCGAGTAGTTATATTTTTTAAAAATACAAAAAATATAAAATAGAATAAAAAATAAAAAAAAATAAGTACAAAAAAGAAAAAAAAAAAGAAAAGAAAGAGAGATAAAAGAGAGAAAAAAATACATAAAAAAATAAAAAAATAAAAATAGGAAAAATTAGAAAAAGAAAAAGAAGAAAAAACGAGGACAACACAAAAAAAAATATTAAAAAAATAAAAAGACAAAAATGGTAGTGTTTTTGGCAAGACTAAATATGTAGTATATTTATATTTTTATGAATACAGACCACTAAGTAAAAGTGAATACAACAGTTGTGAATCAGCTAAATGATACTGTATTTATATTTTATATGAATACAGACTATTGATAAAATCGAATATAGCGGCTATAAATAGTAATTATGTAAAATATGGCTATGAAATATGAGTTTTCCAGCGAAATGTAGCTATTTTTGAAAGATCCCCCCCCTTTTTTTATTTCCCAAGGTATCCCCACAGCCGGAAGCCGTGAGACTAATCTTCCGTTCCAGGATCAGCGCACTATAAGCGGTAGAAAACTGGCCACAGAGTTTTCTCCATTCACCAGAGGTAGGGATCGAACCCCCAACCTCTTGCTTAAGGGGTAAGGTGTTGAACCATCACACCAACCCTTGTAGTTTTTTCTTTTTAAGATTTACCCTATCAATAAGTATACTAGTGGCATATCGTCCGATATTTATATTTTTTTCTAATTTGCGTGACGTATTTTGCCTTTTAATTTGTTAAAAAAAGTATTATTTTTAAAAATAATTTATTTTTATAATTTTATTTTATTTTTTAATAAAATACTTTACGACTACACAAAATTTAAGGTTTATTTATATCATGAATTTTATTTTCTTATTTCGTGTTTAATTAAATAGTGTCACATAAATTGTACTAAAAATAGTGAAAAAATTGAAATTCAATTTCTTTATTTACGCATTTTATGCTTCATTTATTTGTATCGAATAAAAATAGAGATTTTGATTATTCAGATCTTAACTCGTAACTATGTATTTAATTTTTTGTTTGAAACCAATCATTTAGATCTCAATTAATGTACTACTCTCATACTCCCTTTTTGACACAAATATGACTATTGCATATTACTTTATCCAACCATTTTTTATTTCTCATTTTGTATCTATTTTATCCTTATTGTTTCATATTATTTATTATCTAATACTTAAATGACTTATAATAACTAACTAGAAGTGGTATAGTAAAATTACTATAACAAGTATTTGTGCTAAAAAATTAAGTGGGCCCCATATAAGTCGTCAAGTTAATTTAAAACATAAAGAGTTTACTTATCATTTTGTGTCTATTTTACCTTTTTTTTATGAAATATTATGAATTTTTTAATACTTAGGTGACCTATAATAATTAACTAAGGACGAGATAGTAAAAATCACGATTGAAATAGCGAAACATGTATGTCTTAAATGACTTATAATAACTAATTCGAACTGATATAACAAAATTACAATAAAAAATACTTATGAAAAAAAATTAAGTGGGCACCATATAAGACATCAAGTTAATTTAAAACATCAAGAGTTTACTTATCACTTTATGTCTATTTTACCTTTTTATTAAATACTATTAATCTTTTAATACTTAGATGACTTATAATAATTAATTAGGAGTGATATAGTAAAATCACAGATGAAGCAGCTGAAACGAGCATGTCATAAATGACTACTTAGTTTTTTAATTAAATATTATTAATTTTATAATACGTAAATAATTTATAATAATTAATTAAGAGTGATATAATAAAATCACGTTGAAGCAACTGAAGCAAACATATCGACTATGAGATGCCTGCTTTAGCAGCTTCATTGTCACTTATAATATAGGAGAATAAGAGTTCTTAAGCTTTTAATACGTTCATTATTATTTTTTTAGAAAAAGAACATTGAGTATTAGTTTTTTATTTTTATCACACATTTTATTGAAGTTGGGGGATGAAGGCTCACATATGGGTTAATGTGCGATTAAGATGTGTAGTTAAGATTTAAGGGTAGCTTTTACTGCTGGTTAGACAAATATTGTTGAAGAGGCAGAGTACTTACTAATCAAGAACATTAACATTAAAGAAATAAATGTACCGAAAATGAGGATGCTCAAATGGATGCATGTGCGTACCCACTAGGAGAGACATGATCAGGAGCGAAGTTGTAGGGGACAAGATGAGAGTGTATCCATGAAGGACAGGTGAGGAAAGCATGACTGAGATGGCTCGGGGAATGTGAAAGGAAGGTGCGTTAGTTAGAGTAAGAGGTTAGATAGCTGGAATTAGGAGAGGTAGAAGTACTCTGAAAAAGAATTGAGGGAGTGATTAGGTAGGACATAAAACAACTCCAGCTTGTTCTTGAAACTTATATCTCAAAGCATGATTTTAGTTTCTTTACGACATTATGAATTACAAACTTTACTTTTAGAATCTATAAGGCTATGCATGTTTTAAGAAAGTTCCATGATTTATGCTATACGCATGAGTTACAATACATATTTAGATACATGATTTTCAGTATATGTTTTACGGCATGATATATGGATTAGGCTCATTACAGTATAGTTTTACAAATATGTTGAGTACAATCTCAAACCTATCATTCAATTATAAAATTGAGCACTAGTATGTTTTGAAAGAATTATTTAACACCGAGAGAACAAGGGTTTAGATAACCCAAGTTACATAACTACGTTGCTGCTATAGGTTTTGGCCTCTTTGAGGCATAATTTCAGGATTCTTATGTTATGGTTCTGCACCTTGTCTGGTTAGGACAACCTTTTCCAGTGTAGGTGCATGACACAGGGTATTATGAGCTCATATGGTGTGTGTCAGTTATAAGAAACTCCTACCTAAAAACTTAACTCAATTTTGATAGCCTACTTGGTTGGATCATTATATAGATTTAGATAGTATGAATTCAAATATGTGTTATTTTCAGAATTTATGGTCTTTAACTGCTTTTACTCCCAGTTTGATACTTATATTTATGAAATTCACATTTTAGTCTTTTTCTACCTACATTTTTCATTTGATTTAGATACGGACGATCGTTCTCAGGCACGTGGATAGATATTAGTAGTTCATATTCCAGTAGTTGGTGATTCCTCCTTATTCAGGGACCTAGCTTAGTTTTTATTTTCCTTTTTTTACTTTAGACTTTATTTGTGGTTAGTTGGGGCCTTGTCCCAGTATATTGTTTTGTTCAGGCTCAGAGGCCTAACAGACATTAAAGTATAGTTTATGTAGCCTCTCGAGCTCAGTATTTATCCATTAAAATTTTTATTTGTTCTAAAACTTATAAGTTATGATTTTAGATACAACTTCCGCTTTATGTTATGATTGTGCTTAGATATGCTATCCAAGGGTTAAATTAAAATCACTTATGGTCTTAAGTATGGTGTCTAATCTAGGTGTAGATTCAGATTGTGAAAAAATTGGTATCAAATCAATAGATTCATGAGTCCTAAGATGTCTAAAAAGCCCCATTAATTAGAGTCTTTTTTATGGGTGTGAAACATGCCCACACTTATAATAAGGAGGTTATAGAGCGTCTAGGAAATACCTTCCCTTCTTCATGGTTTAAATTTGTGCGATAGATTTCAAATCTGTGGATCTTTCCTAACTTCAACTTTGTACATATTTTAGATTATACCTTTACAAAAGAGCCATTTGATGCCCACGACAAGTAGGAAAGAAAACTCTTAGGTGATACTTGTGCAACCTCAGGCCGATGTTACTCATGCTAAATTTTGGAATGTTATCTAAATGCTTGCTCAGACTATGATAGCCCAACTTGATCATAGTGAACAACATCTGCAGGTCCTCAGAGTGTTATAGACACTACTAGGATTCGTGTGTTTCTTGTAATGAATCCACCCAAGTTCTTTGGGTTGAAGTTGGGTAAGGACTTAGAGAACTTTATTAATGAGGTTTGAAGGATTTTTTGTATGATACATGTGAATATTGTTGAAGGTGTTTATATTAATGCCTACCAACTTAAGGATATTGCTAGAACTTGGTTTGATTAGTGGAAGAAAGTTACAGGTGATAATGCAGCACCTCCAATTGGGCCATGTTTAAGGAGGTTCTCTTGGATATGTTCATTCTCCAAGAGTTTAGAGAGGCAAAGAACCAAGAGTTACTCACTCTAGAGTAAGGTTCTATGAGTGTAAGAGAGTATAAAATCAAGTTCACTCAGCTATCTCATTATGCTCTAAGGATGCTTGCTGATATGAGGAACAAAATGAGTTTGTTTATTCTAACTCTATTGCTTTTCAGCTAAGGAGGGTAAAATGACTATGTTAATTATGGATATAGATATTGTTAGGCTTGATCCATGTAGAACAGGTTGAGGAGGATAAGTTATAAGGCAAAAAAAGTTTCATATCAAGAAGACCAGGACATCAGGTAATGAGTTTAGTCAATAGAGGACCAACAATAGAAATTTGTCATTTTTTTAGAATAGGTCATCTAGGCCAACTCCATATTTAGGTAGTACACCTGTACCTAGGCCCAATTATAGTTAGCAGGTTAGAATATTTTAACCATAGGATAGCGGGTTCACACCTTACCCTACTTGTAACACATGTAGAAAGAATCACCCATATGAGTGTTTGTATAGTAAGGATGGTTGCTTCAGGTATAGGTAGACAAACCACACGCTTAAAGATTGCCTCTCTACTAGGCATGGTAATGGGGGTAATAGAACTCATGCTACTTCATTATCACCGCGAATAGACTGAAATGTTCATAAAGTCACCACTTCAGGTGCAAGCGATAGTTATAATGATTTTTATATCTTGTCTTCTTATCAGGATCATGATATTTCTCTTGATGTTATTATTGGTATGTTAAAAATATTCTCGTAACATTTGTCCTTGTTAGATCTTGGAGATATCTTGTCCTTTATCACTCTTTATGTTGTTGTAAATTTTAAAGTCAGTCATGAACAACTCCTAGATTACTTTTTTTCCACTTTGGTTTAAGAATTTATTGTATCTATAAGAATGACACGACCCAAACCAGGGCCTAGTTGTGTCGGGTATGTCAAGTCTAACCACGACCAGAGACCACCCCCAATACCCAACTGTTAGCCGCCCTACACCCCATGACGGATGAAGTCGAACATATAATAAGATTAGATAATATAAATTTAAAGACAGTAAATTAGGTCTATAACCATACAGTCACAACCAAATGTCCAACCGATACCAACCTTAATGCCAAAACCAATACCAATGCTAATATTAATATCGACACCACCCATGCCCATAGTAGTCCGACAAAGAGTCTAATCAAAATTAAAGAATATTCAATCAGGACATGCCCCCGAACATAGACAAAACTAAAACCAAAGAAACAATAATAACAAAAAGAAGTCCATAACATGAAATGAGGTCTTTTGGAGTATTGAAGCTCACCACTTCAACCTGACTCAAAATTTATTCTCGAATCCAAGTCACTGAGCAGGAAGAATAGTAGTATGGCCGGTTCCTGCATCGTGTGGGGATAAAACATCCAAAGACGATTAACGGAGTGAATGCTAGCATATGACTCAGGGATAAAGATAAGATAATGCCATCGATAAAAAATAAATCAAACAACCATATGCAATCTTCTGTGGTCGATCCTAAATATATTAATCCAACTAGGTTGGGGTTGAACCCACAGAGAAAATGTTGCACAGTTGCTTAACTTGATAAAATTCACGAGCGGTGCAGAAAAGTAAATGGGGGAATTTGGAAGTAGTTAGTAAATAGTAACCAAATCTTGAATGATTTGAGTTTGTAAACCATAGAAGACGAACACTAGGACTGTATTCCCTATGGCTTCTCGACTCCATATATTTCTTGTGTTCAACCACCTATTCTGTTTCTATATATGTAAAGTCAACAAGCTATGTATTATCAACCGTCTTGTGAATGTGTTGATAAATTTCACCCTTTACCTTATGAGTTTTAGGGAGTTGCCTTATCTTTTCTTGTCTATGACTTTAGTTTAAATTTTACCTTTTGATTCTAAAGTTGATTAAATAAGATGATGGAGTACTCAAATGGACATGAATATCAAATTACTATATTAATCCTCTTTTCCTAATCTCAAACTCCCTTATGAGGACGTTATCGAATACAGGAAATCCTCAAGCTTCTGTAGTAGCTCTGAGGTCAATTAATATGAAGAAGATTAAGATACAACTATAATAAAAAATATAAATCTCCCACTTCCTTTACGTAGTTAATTTGACAGGGTTTCCACAACCCTAGTCAGGGAAATTAGCCGCTCATGTTCATGAAACAATCTATGTTAACCAATAAAGAAAACAAGTAATTAATTGCACAATAATAAGAGAAAGAAAATCAGAAGTCTCCAATTGAATAATAACCCAAATATCTCAAGAACACAATCGTAATGATCAAAGAATGTAAAAAGTAGTAAAAGTATTGTAAAAGTATGTCAAAGAATGTAACCTAATAAAAGAATAACCCTAAGGAGTTTATAGTATCTCAAAAAAAATTAGAAATCCTAATTTAAATGGAATAGGAAAAGTAAGTCGGCACAAGGTACGACGCACTTCGTCCACTTATAAGGTCTTCTTACGAGTTGTACGGTGCCTCTCATATGTTCTCCAGTGAATGATCTTCTAGGATTCAGGCTTTTGTTAACTTTATGGATTATCCTCATAAGTTGTACCTTGACTATATGACTCGTGGCCTCACTCATTACCACTTAGGACTCACTCTTTCATTTCTTTAAACACTGTTCAACTTACAGTTGGATCATAAGAGTCGTACTCTGACTTCTGACTTGTCTTCCTCTGTGACTTCACCTCTAAATCTAACTTTGGTTTCTGTTCCCTTGACTATTGCTTATCATGACCTGTATTCTCATCTTACAATTCATATGCACCGATCGTATCTTTCTTTCACTTAACTTTTTTTATTGGCTTTTATTTTTGTTATGCTTACGAGTCATCCTACGAGCTATATGATGTGTTCACGACTAGTAAGAAAACTCGTACCATCTGCATACTTCATCTTTTGTAGGTCTTTTTCTTTAAATTTTATTCCAAGACTGTTATTTACCTGTTTCACCTGTGACAATCACAAAAGCACATCATATCTACTAAAACAACCTAAGTCCAAGCATAAATTCTTTGTTTTAAGCATTGAAAGTGCCATGTTTCCACAAGACATCAACACCCTCAGCAAAGTTGACATTTCCTTAGGCAAAGAAAAATCAAAACTATCAATCTCAATAATGATGAAGAAGATCCTAAGATACCTATGGCAGTGACTTTTTAATTCAATTTTCAATATTTTTATTCCCCCTCCTAGTTTTAACTCTTCAAGAACCCAACTGTGTATATTGATTTGGCACACAGAGAAATATAAAGGAATTCGATGATGGCATCACATTAGTAATAGTCAATTAAGCACATACAAATCACACTCACCGAATAGTCTAGCAACTTAACAACATAACCCATGTGCTCTCACAGTAAAATAAATCCCATTTAATCAATTAAGATTAATTATGTTATTCTGGGATATTGTAAAAGATGCTCTCGCTCACAAAGAAGTATCACCGATGTATACAGAATATCATAGGCTTGCCTGTATGCTCTCTTCCTGAGTTTTCAGACAGTAGAGATAGGATAAAAAGGACTTTATTTGGCTTGTAATACAAGTTAGGGGGTGGTATGTTATATTTTTGGAACTTTTAGTGACTATGCCTCCTTGACACTGCACTTTATTTGGGGTCCACTCATTTTTCCACTTTTTCTTCATTTTATTTTCGCCCTTCTGTCTCCCTTTTTATTTAAAGCATATTCATACCAGACCAGGTGCATTTTTTTCTTTTCTCACTTTTTTCTTTTCTTTTTCTTTTCTTGCAATTTTTTTCTTTTATTTTTTCTACACCTGTCATTCTTCATTTTTCTACATGTCTTTTTTCATACTCATTTTTCCTACGCACCCCTATAATAGCCACCCTCAACTTAGGCGATTTGCCTGAGTTGAGGTGCAAAGTGTCCAAGAAGTACCAGGGCCAATACAGGGTCATTATAAGTAAAATGGGAAGGTAAAATTGGTGTAATAAAAAAATAGGTCAATTAAGGCTCAAACAATGGGATCAAGCAATTCATATCACATTTGGTTAGGCATTTAGTCTCGAGTGGACTCAAAACAACAATGGCCTATGATCATCTCCTACTCGACTATCCTAAACCCTAGGTTGGAGCAACTGGGCAAGTTTTAGATTTTGACACACCGGGAACTAAGAATACCTCACACTCACTTGCACATGATCATATTTCTAGGTACTACTTATCCAGTTATGCAATTTTTTGCCCTAGTTGTTCTATCCCTATTCCAATTGCCATTTTCAGATTCAGAATCGTCTCACACAAATACATACATCACATAATCATCAGAAATTTTAGGAGGGGTATCAATTTTTCAGCACAAAATTTTCAAAATCAGACAATTTCAGCTAAGCATTTAAAACAACATCAACTTCCACAAGTACAAATTTTATTTCTATTCCAGCACATACACAACAAAACTAACAAAAATAATAACAAAACAAGCCAGTTTTCAAAATTTTTAGATTGTGGCCATGGGTTTTGAAATATGGCAAGTATAACCGTTGGCGACCTTGGTACACCCTACCCTTAACTTAAAGACTATACATTGTCCCCAATGCATATAACAATGCAATATAAGGAATAGGGAACATATGTGGGTGCTCAAGGCGCCAACTCATGTAGTATTATCACATGGGCCATCAAATCGGGTCCCACCATCATTAATAGGATTCCCATCTGCTGCCGAGACTATTTCCATAGTAGTGAAACCGATTGTGGCCGGTGAGATCAATGGTATATCAATTGTCGGGGCTCTATCACCACCCCCCTCAGCATCTCTAATTACTGATTTTGAGCCACGAGCTCCAGCTTGCATCTCTCGGACCCTCACCTACCGATCCTACTCACTCTGTAGGCTATCCCTCTTAGCCTTTTTCATGGTTTATTTTTCTGTACTCCAGTGGTTTCTTTTCTTTTTCTCATTTCTTCCTTCATACTTTGATTCCAGAATGTCCCAGATATTTACAACATGTATTTTAGGCTCAACCTCAGTAATCACGGGTACTAGGATGAATGGCCAATCATATAACTCATTTACCATTTTCTTGATTTCAGCCACTTCTTCTTTTACCTCCACAATATTCAGATTTTGGACACTTCCCATCTATCGAATCATACGCTGATCAAAGGCATCCCACCGACTCTGTACCTTTTGATTTTGTTGTTCTAACTGGTTCTCCACCCTGGGTTTTACACCACCCTCCATCAACTGCACCTTAGCTTCTACCGTTCCTAACCTGTACATAATATCATTGAGACTAGCCTGGAAAATAAGTACGTACACTGGTGGTGCAGATCTAGAGGAAGCTGAGAGAGGTAGTGCAGACTGAGATTAAGTAGGGCCACTAGATGTGCCCACTAATTAGCTGTCTGTGGCTCGATCTGGATGCCTCCACCTGTAGTGTCACCTGTTACATCCTACCCTACATCCCCAGTCTATCTATTGTGACTTCTGAATATCTCAGTTATCATATCAGCTCTCCACCTAGCTTACTTGGTATAAGGTTTGCAACGTCTCAAATCAACCCCAAGTCTATGATGTTTATCAGCTCAATGAGGTGGTCGATCCCTGAAAGTTCTTATACTCCTATAGCCAAACACATTTGTGTGATCGTACATGGGTAAGATAGAAGTACCTTTTCTCTACCCGAGCTTGATTTCTTATCTCTCATGCTAAAAACTAGCCCACATCAAACTCATACCCAACCATCAAACCAGCTATCAATGTTGAATGAACTGGGCTGAGCACGTTGTCCCCAATAGTGGAACACAATATGTGTCAAGGCATTGTTCACCATGCCTTGTCCTATAAATTCAAAGAGTTCTTTTCTATTTTCTATAAGACTACTCCTAGGATACCTACCACCCACACAATATTCTCTCTCCATTCAATGTAATCAGACTCATGATCCATAAAAAATTTCTTATCATATCTTCTAACCCAGTTGCTTCCTGGTAATCTTTCATATTTTATCCATGCGGTAATCCATCTCTCTTGTGTTCACTGGTGGCTAGAAGTTTGGTCCATTTAAGAATCATGAAATAGTGAGGGTGGAGATGTTCATCCGCACCTCCAAATTGCTAACTAGGTGATTAGATCACCACCTCTCCATAATTATCCCTGCGGATACTGTCTCTTCAACTCTCCCTTATACGCTGCATAAAACTCCTGTACTAATATAGGACTGTACTTACCTGGCACTGTAGCCATCTATTTAAAACCGTACTATTAGAATCTAACTTTGAACCTAGGCAACTCAGACATGGATATGGTAGTCAACCTTCTTTCTAGTTATAGACTCCTTTTGATTCTTTCGTAAGGGAGTCTACTCAAACCATCATTGTATGACTCCTGCATACTGGGGTACCCCCATCACTCATCGGTGGGAACCAGAGCAGGTGTAATGGCTAAAAGTGGGTCCTATGTATCAATGGGAGTCGCATTTATTTTTTCCTCACCTGCATTTTAAGAATTCGATCTTGATTCTAGCTTGATTAAATATTTTTCTTTGCCCCTACATCAGTCTCAAGTTCTTTATTTTCATCATCCTCACCATCCTCAGAAGATGATGGTAAGTGCGGAGGGGAGGTACTTGGGTTTTTTATTCTTGGTCCCCTTAAAGTGTGTCCTTCGGAGTGTATTTTCTTTCCCCGAGGGTGTTTTCCCTTGGGTTTGCTTTCTTTTTCATTGGGAATTCAACTAGGTCCCCACTTGACTCACTTTTTTCCTCATCTATCAAATGATGAGTGACCTTGGGAGCCGGCTTCTTCTTGGTATTTTTCTTTGAGGATTCGCCTTTAGAAGCCATAGTACCTGTGTGCATGATACTCCCTAATTACAACTCTCGTAAAAGTGTATAGCGGTCATTGTCAAAATACAGCCCAACTAGTTGGGGTTGAATCCACAGGCAATATAGTGTTAACTAAGTATTATGATTATTAATAATCAAAAGTTTTCAGAAATAAAAGGGGTTTGTATTGTTAACAAAGATTGTTTAGAGTTTATTCAATATATGAGCTAGTGATTAATTTGTAAAATAAAATCAATGAGATTCAGTAAACTACGGGTATGATCACCAAGGTATTTCAACAATAAGGGTTGTGGGCTATCTCAAATCTCTATTTAACAAATCCAATTACAAGGTTAATTGTGCAAGAAAGTCCATCTAATTGTTTCTCAACCCTAAAAGATGGTGGCACTTTAACTTTTTCGAACTTAAAGAGCAGATTGAACTGATCAATTATATCCTCAAGAGGTTGATCCTCTTAAGGCATCAACCATGAAATCAAAGGTTAATTACTCTGATTTTCTTGTAACTTTTTTTTCCCTAACACCAATATTTCTACTCAAACAAGTGGTGTCTATGAAGACAACCCTCAAGTTTGCAACCAAGAAGAATCATTAAATTGAAAAGAAGATTATGCAATTGAATTTATCTATAAAATTTGGTCATTCCCACAACCCTAATAATAAATCACGCCAAGGCTCCCATAACCCTAGTTATGGGAGTTTTAACCACACATAATTAAAGAAAGGAATTCCATAGTATATTTCATAAAATATTCATAAATACTTACAAAAATACCTGAGATTGTTCCAAAGCTTCAACTGATTGTGAATAAAATGAAATCCCAAAGTATCAACTTGTTTCTCAGTGAATTCTACGTTACAATTGTGTTTTAATAGCCCCTAAAAGTGCCTAATCTAACCCTAATTTGGGTATTTATAGGCTCCCAGAAAGTGGGAATTTAAAATTCAAACTCAAGCTGTCGCATCATCAGTTGACGATTGAATTGAGGGTCCATCACTGTAGTGACGGTCCGTCAGTCAGGCCATCAAGGTTTCTTGAGTTTGGGCAGGTTCTGTTTTAACAACCTGATGGTCCAAGTGATGGTCTATCGCAAGCCTAGCGGTCCGTTACCAGTCCATCATTAGGGCCTTGACTTCCATAGTTTCTGCTTAAGATTGATGGCCACAACAACGACCCGTCAGGTGACTGACTGTCTATCAGTTTGACCATCGCTGACTTTTAATGTACAAGCCATTATGATCAAGGTTGATGGTTCATCTAATAGTCCGTCGATATAGTGACGGTCCATTACTTTGTCCGTCACATGCAACCAGTGTCACTCTTCCATATTGTTCTTTCTTCTAAGTCAATTTCCTGAGAATAAGTAAAACCCAGCATTAAATACTTCAATAGTTGGTTAAAAACATATAATTATCCCTTGTAAAAGTTGCAAAATATTCTGTCAAAAATGCCAGAACATCAGGTCATACACTTATTAGTAAATACTAAGGAAAAGAAAGAAAAATAAAAAAATATGTGTCAGTGTGAATGTTCTATTCATGTTACGACTAGATGGTAAGAGTCATATAAACTAGGTACAACTCATATGACTGACTCATATGATAAATAGTGAATATATGAATGTTCACTAGTCAGCTTACAAGTCCTCGTAACTAGCCGTAAGGAAACTTAGAACTCGTTACCAACATTAGTAAGCATACCAGAAATAAAACTCTAATATGTATTACTCCCCAAGTCATTACAACTTATGTTTATGAGTCGTAGGGGTTGGATACAATTCACATAGGCAAGTCATACCTAGATCAGACTTTACACTCAGTTAGACTTCTATGTTTTCAGTGGTTACGAGTCTCGTTTTAACTCGTTAAGTGTAGGTATAAGTCGTAAGGGGTATTGTATCCACTACAATATAAAAGTTTAAATTATGAGTTGATTCCAACATACATTCCCTATTTTACCCTTTAATGCACAGTACTACCACCCCATTGTGGTCCAACAACGCACATTTTTAGTATAAAATTTTATGTTCAACCCCAGCTTCCATTTTAAGCTCAATTTCTATGAACTAGGGTTCCAAATTTTAGCATAAACATAGACGTTCAACTCAAAGAAATGCTAAAATCTCAACTTATTTTCTACTTCAACTTGAAATATAAAGCATTTGAGTTCAAAGACTTACTTGAATGGTTGAGAGACTAGGTTTTTTGAAATTTTCACTTTCGTCCCTCAAATTCTTTTGACATTCGTGCAATATGAGAGAACCTAATGATTTTGTGTGTATTTCTGAGTGATTTAGCACTTTGGGAGCTTAAGATTTGGTCAACAATAGAGGAGAATTACATTTGCAATATCGGGTACCCGAATTGGGTGTCTTTTTTATTTAAAATTAGGTGAGCTGGGCCAGGTTGACCCGCGACCCTCGACCTGGTAAGCTTGGCTATGAGTCAAGTGTACGACTCATAAACTATGCTTACGGGTCTTCTCCTCCATCTGTAAACACCTAGAACTTTACTTGAGTTCTGGAGTTGATACGACTCAATGTGTGAATCGTACCTTGAGGTTATGATTCATTCTGAGAGTCATAAATACTCCAAAAATATTTACCTGGATTTGAATCAACTCCCAGGTCCTTATGACTCTTGCTCATAAGTCATTACCTTAAGATACGACCTGTGAAGAGTCCCTATGACTGAGTTTCTTTGAATATTTGGCTCTTTTCTGAAATCCTTAACCCTGTACACTGAACAAACATATTACCGTATAAAGTATTAAGTACAAAAACATAGGTTTCCTCCCACGCAGCGCTTGATTTAACATCGTGTCATGACTAGGTTAAGTTGGATACTCAAATTTCATCAACTAGACTCATGGGTATCCTCTCATGCCCTTCTTGATTTAACATCACGGCACAACTGTAACGCCCCAAAATCTAGTTTCAGGGATGCCACACGGTGCTCCAAACTACAAGTAGACCTGAGCTAACCCTGACTGCTTTCTACTAAATCTAAATATTAAAATAGGAAAGATATGAATATAAAAATATAATAAATGCGAAAAATCTTATCTAAAGCATAAAAATCTTATAAATCTTGGTAAGACAATACTGAGAATCTAAATACTCAATCAAAAGTCTAACACTGAATCTAGAGAGTCACTGGGGCACTCAAATTTGTCTGAAATGAATAAATAAACATCTACTGATAAAATGGAAGTATGAATAACTAAGTCCCCGAAATATGAGGACTCACCAACTGTAGGGATGTCGAAGAGATTCTCGAAGATCTCTCACGCTGCTGAGATTGAGTACATGAACCTACATTATGAGACAATGTAGCACATAGACATATATGTGGATCAATACTTTGAAGATGTACTGAGTATATGAGGGTGAATGCAATAAGTAAGCAATATTATCATAATTTAGAAAATCATGCATGCTAAATATAAATGACTCACACAGGCTTGATAAATCTGAAGTCTAAAGATCATAAATCATAAATGGTAAAACGTATAAAGCAAATCTTTTGAGCCATTACAACTAGTTCTGAAATCTGTAAAATACTTTATCTTAGCGCTTAAGAATCTTAAAACCATAACTTCCAAAACATATGCTTTTATCTTAAAGTTTTAAATCAATAGACTGTTAAGGAGTAGGGGATATTTTTTTGGGAGGTTCTTCTAACCGATATACACTATGTGAGCATCCATAGAGTCCCATGTCTGGTCCCCGTTAGGTAGGGCTGTTCTACCCTTGCCATCGAAATAGAACTTCTTATCTAAGTGATCATAATCTTAGTCATCCACATAGATGTGGGATTAATCTTAATCCTACGATGTCACATAGTTCTGGGGTATGAAACCGTAGTAACTTACCTCTCTCGATTCTAAATACTACTCCCATTCTTATGCTAATTTGAAGAAATCCACTTTAAAAATAGCACAAGGTTAAATCTCAAGTTATATGAATAAAGTGGATTCTTTATCTTAGCTTAAGACTAAAAGGTCAAATTTTTATCAAAATCTGAGAATGATCTTATCTGAGGGCACTCGTAATATAATTAATCTCGAAATAGCAATATTAATTAGGGTATAAGCCATGCATCAATATCATGTTAAAACATCTTAAAATTCATGCTTGATAATATAAGAATTTATAATTCATCATAAAATCTGGAAATTTCAGCAATATGTATGAAAATATGAACAAAATCATGGAATTCAACTTCTAAATAATTGGATATATCATAAACTTATAATTAGCAATAATGGGCATGTAACCTATATTTAATTTCATGGAAAGTCTCATAAACTTCAGTAAAAGTTGAATTTAAAATAAGTTTTGGGCACAAGTATGAAAGAATTATCCTTGTTCATACCCCACATACCTCAATTGATGATCTAGATGCTAAAACTTGAATCTTAGATCTTTATTGATGTTTTGAAGATGACTTATTAGAGCTCTTGTATTGGGAATTCTCAATCTTGAATTACTTTGGAGAATTAATGGAGAAATTTCGATTTCATAGGGAGGAAGATTGATGAACTAGGGTTTTGTTTGAGAGAGATTTGATGAAAAATAGATGTAAAGTGCTTTGGAGGGGTTTAATTCATTGTTTAGGACAGATTAGGGGCTGGAAGATTTACCAAAATGCCACTCTTAAACTCATAAATAGAACTGAAAAATGACCAGAATCTCGACTTTTGGCCTTGGCGTGATGCGCCACTATCGCGCTAGGACACTGGAAATTTCCAACTGGGAATAAACACGGTGGTGCAACGTGGTGGTATCGGGTTACCACCTTGGATGAGACCTGGAAGTTTGGTGCGATGCACCAATATCGCAGAGGGCCACTGAAAATTGACAAATGTTATTTAAACCTTCTTCGCAATGCGCTAATGATCTAAATGACAGTGTTTTATGACTGGAACTTAAGATAGCCATAACTTCTTACTCGGTTATCGGATTTAGGCGAATCTTATATTATTGGAAAGCTTATAAAATTTCCCATACAATGGGAGACTTAAATCTGGATAATTCCACCTAAAATAATTATCATCTATTTTGGATGCTATTCTTTAACGTTCTAGGAATGGATTTTAGCTAGATAAGGTATGGGGCATTACAATATCTCCCCCTTGGGAACATTTATCCTTTAATGTGTCTAGATAAGCTGAGAATACTGAGGAATCTGATACTATAAGCTATCATGCACAACTGAAATAAACTGAACAACTGAATCTAAATTATTCTGAGTTTCTGAGTAATTCTGTGAATGCATGAACTTACATGAAGGCAACTATATAGCTGAATATATGATTAGAAAAGAACTAAATCAAGGAAGAGTATTACCTTCTGCTAAATCTGAGTTTGTGGAGAAAAGGTGAGGGTACTTGGCTCACATATCTGTTTCTGTATCCCAAGTGGTACCCTCAACAGATTGATTCCGCCAAAGAACTTTGACCAAGGGAAATTCTTTGTTCCTTAGCTACAGATCCGATGATTTAAAATCTCAACTGGAATCTCTTCATAAGTAAGGTTATTTTGAATATCTAAGATTTCTAAAGGAACTACAATAGTGGAGTCACTGATGCACTTATTAAGCATAGAGACATGAAATACAGGATGAACGGATGACAAGTCTGCGGGCAAATCAAGCTCATAAGCTACTCTCCCAACACGACTTAAAATTCTATAGGGGCCAATATACCGGGGACTAAGCTTTCCCTTTTTTCCAAATCTATTCACCCCTTTCATAGGTGAAATTTTCAAATACACTAAATCACCAACCTCAAACTCGAGGTCCCTTCTTCTCACATCTGCATATGATTTCAGACAACTCTAGGCTGTTTTCAATCTTTCTCTAATCAACTTAATTTTCTCCATAGCTTCAAACACTGCATTGGGCCCAACCAAAGTGGCCTCATCCACTTCAAACCAACCTATGGGTGATCTACATCTCCTTTTATAAAGAACCTTAAACGGGGTCATCTGAATGCTAGAATGGTAACTGTTATTATACGCAAACTCAATCAATGGCAAATGTTCATCCCAACTACCTTTGAAATCAAGAACACAAGCTCTCAGGATACCCTCTAGAGTTTGATAGTCCTCTGTGCTTGACCATCTTTCTGAGGGTGGAAAGATGAACTAAGATAGACTTGGGTACCAAGACCCTTCTGAAGGGCTCTCCAAAATTGGGAAGTAAACTGAGTACCCCTATCTGAGATGATAGAAAAGGGAACTCCATGCAATCCAACTAACTCCCAGATATAAAACTTAGCATAATCCTCAGCTGTATAGGACATATGAATTGGCAAGAAATGTGATGAATTAGTCAATCTGTCTACAATAACCCAAACCGAATCCTAATGACGACGTGAATGGGGTAAACCAATCACAAAATCCATATTCACCTCTTCCCATGAGCACTACTGCCCATAGACAGTCTACTAAGGGCATCTGCCACTACATTGTCCTTGCCCGGATGATACAACATGCTCATATCATAATCCTTTAGCAACTCTAACCACCTTCTCTACCGGAGATTCAACTCCTTCTGAGTAAACACATACTGCAAGATTTTGTGGTCCGTGAACACATCAACATGCATACCATATAGATAATGTCTCCAGATTTTCAAACCAAACACCACAATAGCTAATTCCATATCATGGGTTGGGTAATTCTTTTCATAAGGCTTAAGCTTTCTAGAGGCATAAGCTATGACCTTACCTCTCTGCATCAACACACAACCCAAACCAACTCTAGAGGCATCACAATAAATACAAAACCATCCACACCATCGGGTAATGCTAAAATTGGGGATAAAGTGAGTCGAGTTTTTAACTCCTGAAAACTCTTCTCACAGGAATCTGACCACTGGAACTTAAATTTCTTTGGGTCATTCTAGACATCGAGGATGTAATAAATGAGAAACCTTCAATGAAATATCTGTAATAACCAGCTATACCCAAGAAACTCCTAATGTCCTATAGAGAAATAGGTCTAGACTAATTTCTTATGACTTCTATATTTTGGGGGTCAACTCTAATGCCATCAGTGGAAAGAGTATGACCGAGAAAGGCTGCTGACCTTAGCCAAAACTCACACTTGCTGAATTTGGTGAACAATTTATGATCTTTAAGAGTTTGTAAGACAATTCTAAGATGATTTACATGGTCATCCTCACTTCAGGAGTACACGAGGATATCATCTATGAATACTATGACAAACATATCTAGATACCATTTGAACACTCTGTTAATGAGGTCCATGAAAGCTGCTGAGGCATTGGTTAGACTGAAAGACATGACTAGAAACTCAAAATGACCATAATTGGTTCTAAAGACCATTTTTGTAATATCACATTCCCCTACATTAAGCTGATGATAGCCAGATCTAAGGTCTATCTTTAGAAATAACTTGCACCTTGGAGTTGATTAAACAAGTCATCAATTCTAGGAAGAGAATATTTGTTTTTGACCGTAACTTTATTTAGCTAACGATAGTCAATGCACATTCATAAAGAACCATATTTCTTTCGTACAAATAGGATGGGAGCGCCCCATGGAGAAATACTAGGCCTTAGAAAACCTTTATCTAAAAGATCTTTGAGTTGCTCCTTTAATTTATTAAGCTTTGCAGGAGCCATACAATAAGGAGGTATAGAAATAGGTTGAGTATCCGGGAGAAGATCAATACCAAATTCTATCTCTCTATTGGGAGGTACCCCTGGGAGATTTTCTAGAAAAATATCAGGAAACTCACTGACTACTCGGGCAGATTGAATTGTTATAGTCTCAGACTTAGTGTCTTTAAATAGAACTAAATAGTAATTGCAACCTTTGGATATCAACTTTCTGGCATTAAGATAAGATATGAAATGACTCTTGGGAGACACTGAATTACCTGACCACTCAAAAATTGGCTTATTAGGAAACTAAAACTTCACCACTCGGGTGCGACAATTAATAGAAGCATAACAAGAATGAAGCCAATCTATACCCAGAGTAAGATCAAAATCAGCCATATCTAACTCTATCAAGTCTACTAACATAACTTTTTGAATAATGGTGATAGAACACTTCTTATAGATTTGCTTAGCAACAACTGACTCACCTACTGGAGTAGAAACCAAGGAAGGCTCAGGGATCTTTTCAGAATTTATCTTAAAATTTACAGCAACTAATGGGGTCACATAAGAAAAACTCAACCCAGGGTCAACCAACACATAAACATCAAGATGAAAGACACGAAGCATACTAGTCACGACATCGAGAACATATTCCTACTCCTAGTGGGATGGTATAGCATAAAACTAATTCTGGCGCTGACCACCACCGGTACTAGATGAGGTGCCCTGAGGACAAGCTGGGTGACCTAGAGCAGCTGGTGTACTATTAGCCTGAGTTTGAGGACGAACATATCTATTGCCCCATCTAGCATGAGGTCACTCTTTGATTCCGTGACCCGACTGGCCACAACCATAATAACTTTTTGACCCCACAAATATTCACCGCTATGATTCTTACCATACTTAGCACATAGGGGATGATTAGGACTATTACTTACGCTATTCTAAGACCTAGGCATAGAAGACTTACACCACTATTCCTACTTATTTCTAGGAGCAAAAGCACTGGCTGAAAAAGGTGCAGGCATAGATGAACGATTTTGAAATTATGAACGATTCCCTCCTCCAGACCTATTCTGACCATAATCAAACTGCCATGTTTTAGCCCTCTTATTTACTCTCTCTTTTCTTTATCTTTTCTGCCTCAATCTGCTGAGCGTGCATTATCAATCTAGGAAGATCCATGTCTCCAATGAGCATAGAAGTCCTATACTCCTTAACTACGAACCCGGACATACCGGTCACAAATTTACTCATTCTTAACCTAAGGTTAGCCATCTGATCAGGGGCATACTTAGACAACTGGTTAAACTTGAGGAAATACTCTTTCACAATTATGGAGCCCTATCTCAAGTTCATGAACTCTTTTATCTTAGATTCCCTCATCTCGCACGGGAAGAACTTGTCTAAGAACACATCCTAAAAAATCTACCAAGTCATGGGAGCTGCATTCTCTCGTCTACTTCTTCTTCCATATCACTACCCAATCATAAAATACATCCTTCAATCTATAAGATGCTAATTCTACACTCTTTACTTCAGAAATATGCATAATTCAGGTGATCGTCTATACGTCATTTAGCTATAATTGTGGGTCCTTACTTACCTTCGACCCAAAGAATTCTAGTGGGTTTATTCTTATAAAATCTTAAATTCTGGCTGTGGCTAAGTCCTCATATTTCTGGAGTGGTACTGTAGCTTGATGGTTTCCCTAGACATTAGCTGTCATAGCTTCGGCTAGCGCTTGAAAGGCAGCCCGAAACTCTTCATGTGATATATTCTCATTTAAAGGGTTTATGGGATGAGGTGGCTGGTTATCATTTCTGCATGCGTTAGCTTGATGAGGAGGCATTTTCTGTCACGTGAAAGAACGAGTTAGAAGATGATAGAGACACTGGATGTATGATAGATCATGAAATAAAAGATGATTTCCTAAAATGCGTTATAGCCTCTTGCTCATAGATATGGCACGCTTCACACCGATGATCAAGACTCTACGTAATACGGCTTGTCTGATTCCTTAGGACTCTCTAAACCTTAGGCTCTGATACCAAGTTTGTAACGCCCTAAAATTTGGTTCCCCAGATGCCACACGGTGCTGCAAATGACATGTAGTCCTGAGCTAACCCTGGCTACTTTCTACTAAATTTAAATCTCAAAATAGGAAAGATATGAATATGAAAACATAATAAATGTGAAAATCTTATCTAAAGCATAGAAATTTTATAAATCTTCGTAAGACAATACTGAGAATCTGAATACTCAATCAAAAGTTTAACACTGAATCTAGTAGTCCGACAATCCTCTACTAACTGAATCTAGAGAGTCACTAGGACAGACCCTAACTGACTCAAATTTGTCTGAAATGAATAAAGAAACATCCACTGATAAATTAGAAGTACAAATAACTAAGTCCCTGAACTATGAGGACTCACCAACTACAAGGATGTAGAAGAGATGCTCGAAGATCACTCACGCTACTGAGATTGAGCACCTGAACCTACATTATGAGACAATGTAGAACATGGACATATATATGGATCGGTACTTTAAGGATGTACTGAGTATATAGGGGTGAATGCAATAAGTAAGTAATATTATCACAATTTATAAAATTATTCATACCAAATGTAAATGACTCACACAGGCTTGAGAAATCTGAAGTCTGAAGATCATAAATCATAAATGATAAAACGTATAACCCAAATCTTGTGAGCCATTACACCTAGTTCTGAAATCAGTAAAATATTTTATCTTAGGGCTTAAGAATATTAAAACCATAACTTCCAAAACATATGATTTTATCTTAAATCTTTAAATCAATAGACTGTTGAAGAGTAGGGGATATCTTTTTGGGAGGTTCTTTTAACTGACATACACCATGTGAGCATCCATGGAGTCCCACATCTGGCCCCCATTAGGTAAGGCCGTTCTACCTTTTCCATCGGAATAGAAATTCTTTTCTTAAGTGATCAAAATCTTAGTCATCCACGTAGAAGTGGAAATAATCTTAATCCTATGGTGGTACATAGTTCTGAGGTATGAAATAGTAGCAACTTACCCATCTCAGTACTAAATACTACTCCCATTCTTATTAAAAATCTTAAGAAATCCACTTAAAAAATAGCACAGGGTTAAATCTCAAGTTATATGTAAAAAGTGAATTCTTTATCTTAGCTTAGGACCAAAAGGTCAAATCTTTATCAAAATCTGAGAATAATCTTATCTGAGAGTGCCCATAGCATAATTAATCTCTAAATAGAAATTTTAATTAGGGCATAATGACCCATGCATCAATCTCATGCTAAAACATCTTAAAATTCATGCTTGATAATATAAGCATTTATAATTCATCATAAAATTTGGAAATTTCAACAATATTCATGAAAATATGAACAAAATCATGGAATTCAACTTCTAAATAATTGGATATATCATTAACTTGTAATTAGCAATAATGGGCATAAACCCTAACTTTAATTTCATGGGAAATCTCATAAACTTCAGTAAAAGTTGAATTTAAAATAATTTTTGAACACAAGGATGAAAGGATTATCTTTGTTCATACCCCACATACCTCAATTGATGATCTAAATGCTAAAACTTGAATCGTGGATCTTTATTGATATTTTAGAGATGACTTCTTAGAGCTCTTGAATTGGGAATTCTCAATCTTGAATTGCTTTGGAGAATTAATGGAGAAATTTGGATTTATTGGGGAGGAAGCTTGATGAACTAGGGTTTTTCTTGAGAGAGATTTGATGAAAAGTGCTTTGGAGGGGTTTAATTTATTGTTTAGGATGGATTAGGGGTTGGGAGATTTACCAAAATGACCCTCTTAAACTCATAAATGAAACTGAAAAATGACCAAAATCTCAACTTTTGTCCTTGGCGAAATGCGCCACTATTGTGCCAGGCCATTAGAAATAGACAACTGGGAATAAACATGGTGGTGCGACATGGTGGTATCGCGTTGTCACCTTGGATGGGACCTAGAAGTTTGGTGTAACGCGCCAATATCGCGGACCCTCACTGGAATTGGAAAATTGGGGATTTGCCCCTCTTAGCGATGCACCAATATCGCGGAGGACCCCTGGAAATTGACAAACATCATTTAAACCTTCTCCGTGACGTGCTAATGACCTAATGATGTTGTTTTACGATTGAAACTTAAGATAGCCATAACTTCTTACCCGTTTATTGGATTTAGGCGAATCTTATATCATTGGAAAACTTAACAAATTTCTCATGCAATGGGAGGCCTAAATCTAGATAATTACACTTGAAATAATTATCATATATTTTGGAAGCTATTTTTTAACATTTTAGGATTTTAGCCAGATAAGGTATGGGGCATTACAATGACGTAATTGCCTTGGTTAATTAGACTTCACCAAGGTCTATCTCAAAAATTACACTAACTTCTTCAGTATTACCCATATAATGTTTTACTCTTTGCCCATTCACCTTGAACGGGGCTTCACTACCCTTTCTCAATTCCAAAGAACCATAAGGATAAACTCTTCTCACTGTGAATGGACCACACCACCTAGACTTTAATTTACCTTGAAATAGGCAAAGCCTAGATTTACAAAGCAATACGCAGTCACCCTTTTCCAAGATACCTTTCTCAATGTTGCGATCATGATGCAGTTTCATCTTTTCTATAAAGTGCAGAACTTTCATATGCCTGGAGTCGGAATTTATCCAACTCATTCATCTTGTTCATCCTTGACTTTGCTGCATCTTGCTATTTAAAATTCAGCTTTTTCAAAGCCCATAGTGCTTTATGTTCAAGTTCAACAGGCAAGTGACATGCCTTTTCATAAACCAATTGATAAGGAGAAACACCAATGGGGGTTTTGAAAGCTATTTGGTAAGTTCATAATGTATCATCTAACTTTCGTGACCAATTAGTCCTATTGGCATTCATTGTCTTTGCTAAGATGGACTTCATTTCTCCGTTGAACACCTCAACCTGCCTACTAGTCATTGGATGATAAGGTGTTTCTACCTTGTATTTCACTCCATACTTCTCAAGCAGAATTTTGAATAGACAATTACAAGAATGTGACCCACCATCATTAATGATAGCACCTGGCATGCCAAATCAAGAAAAAATATGCTTTTTCAAGAATGCGGTGACACTACGTGCTTTATTTTAGGGAGTGCAACCGCTTCCACCCATTTAGAGACATAATCCACAACCAAAAGTATATACTTCATGCCAAACGAACTCATAAAAGGTCCCATAAAATCCACACCCCATATATTAAACAGTTTTAATTCTAAAATAGGAGTTATAGTAAGTTCATGGCCTCTAAAGATGTTATCTTGGCACTGAAACTGATCATAAGCTGAATCAAAACCATGTGCATCTTTGTATATTATTAGCCAATAGTCCACATTGAAAGATTTTATGGGTTGTGTAGGTTCCTCCATGATAACCCCCAACTGGTGAGGAGTGATAAACCTCCAGTATGGTCATTATCTATACCTCAGGTATAAATCTATGAATAATCCAATCCACACAAATTTTGAATAAAGAACGCTCATCCCTAAAAAATTCCCTTACCTCACGCATAAACTTCTTTCTTTATTGAATGGAAAGATCTTCTGGGACTAGGTCACTTGCTAGATAATTTCCATATTCAACAAATTATGGAATTAGATCTTAAGAAGCTACCAATATCTACTCATCTGGAAAACTATCATCAATCTCGAGCCCATATTCAACATTCTACATAGCATCCTCCTCAAGTCTAGACAAATGATTCGCAATTTGATTCTTAGTGCCTTTTCTGTCCTTGACCTCGAAATCAAATTCTTGCAGTAATAGGACCCACCTAATTAGTCTAGGATTTGCATATTTTTTCACCATTAAGTACCAAAATGCTGCATGATCAGTATGCATAATCACGTTTATCCCCATCAAATACGACCTAAACTTCTCAAAGGCAAAAACCATTGCCAACAACTCTTGTTCAGTGATGGTGTAGTTTTTTTGAGCAGGGTTTAGTGCCTTGCTAGCATAGTAGATAGGATGAGGGATATTTTTCTTTGTTGGACTAGTATAGCATCTAAGGCCAATCTACTTACGTCACACAAAATCTCAAATGGCAAGGACCAATCTGGGGACACGATGATAGGAGCAGTCATCAGTTTCTCTTTTAGACATTCAAAAGCCTTCAAGCATGCTTTAGTAAAATAAAATTTCACCTCTTTCTCAAGAAGCCTACAAAGAGGGTTGGCAATCTTGGAGAAATCCTTGATGAATCACCTATAAAACCTAGCATGTCCTAAAAATCTTCGAACACCCTTCAAAGAAATTTGTGGAGGAAATTTCTCGATAACTTTAATTTTTGCTCTATCTACTTCAATCCCTCTTTTCAAAATATTATTCCCAAGCACAATACCGTCTTTAACCATGAAATGACACTTTTCCCAATTAAGTACTAAGTTGTATTCCTCATACCTCCGAAGAGCATTTGCCAAGTAAACTAAGCAGTCATCAACGAATCGCCAACGATTGAGAAATCATCCATAAATGCTTCAATGGTGTCTTATACCATGTCAGAGAAGATTGACATCATACATCTCTAAAATATAGCTGGAGAATTACATAAACCAAATGGCATACGTCTGAATTCAAAGGTCCCATAAGGATAAGTTAAGGTTGTTTTCTCTTGGTCCTTAGGTGCAATAGTGATTTCTTTGTAGCCTAAGTACCTATCCAAAAAATAGTACCATCCTCTACCCGTAAGTCTTTCTAATATCTGATCTATGAAGGTCATGGGAAAAGGGTCCTTCTGAGTCAATATATTCAGTTTCCTGTAATCCATACACACTCTCCATCTTGTGACTGTCCTCATCGTCAATAGCTTATTCTTCTTATTAGGCACAACAGTAATATCGCCTTTCTTCGAAACATATTATATCAGAATGACCTACTTGCTATCAGTAATACGATACACTACACCAATGTCCAACCTCATGAACATAAGCTAGACTCCCCATGGATAACCTACTAAGAGCATAGCAACAACATTCGCTTTATCTTTATGGTAGTGAAGACTCATGTCAGAATCCTTGAGTATCTCAAGCTATCTCATCTGCATAAGGTTAAGCTCTGTCTGGGTAAACACATATTGTAGGCTTTTATGACCAGAAAAGATATCCACATGTCCTCCGTACAAATAGTGATGCCAAATTTTCAACACAAACACCACATCTAATAGCTCCAAGTCATGAGTCGAATGATTATTGTCATGCACCTTCAACTATCTAGAGGCATAAGCTACCACCTTGCCATGCTGCATCAAAACATAACCAAACTCCATACGGGACACATCATAATAGAACACAAATCCATCAGTGCCTTTAAGAAAAGTCAAGATCGGAGCCAAAGTTAGCTTATACTTCAGCTTCTCAAAACTACCCTCCCAAGTATCAGACCATAAGAACTTTACCTTCTTCTGAGTTAACTTAGTCAATGGGGTAGCTATAGTCGAAAAACTTTCCACAAAACTCCTGCAGTAACCAACTAAATCCAAGAAGCTCCAAATATCATTGGAGTTGTGGGTCTAGGCCACTTCTTAACCACTGCAACTTTCTGCAGATCCACCATGATCCTTTCACTAGAAATGATATACCCCGAAAAGTGATAGCGTTCAACTAGAATTAACATTTAAAAAATTTAGCATACAACTGCTGATCTTTCAGCAATACAATATGGAGGTGATTGGCATGATCCATCTCTCTCTTAGAGTACACAAGAATATCATTTATGAACATAATAATGAACAAATTCAGAAATTGACAAAAAACTCTATCATGAAGTCCATGAATATCGCTGGGGCATTGGTGAACCCAAAAGACATAACCAAGAACTCAAAATGCCCATACCGATTACTAGGGGTGACAAAATTAGCCCAAACCCAAATGACCCGCCCAAGGTTTGATAGATTTGGGCAAGAGTGATTTTGATAATGGGCTAATTTTGGCTAGCCCAAGTCAACCCATTACTAATCACCAATCCAAATAGACCCATGATGATGCCCAAACTTGACCCATCAAATTGATTAAAGATTTTACAAAACTTGTTTTATTAATGGGGGACTTACAAAAATAGTTGAGGTTTCAACAAAATAAGAGTATTTTTAGCCGAACTTTCAAAATTATAATTTATAGCATTTCTTTCTCTTTCTTTTTTTCTTTTCAACTCTGTTTTATCTCTAGCCTCTACTTCTCTTTCTTTTTCATTTCTTCTACTTTTCTTTTGTTTTTTTCCTTTTTTTTTGTTTTTTTTTTCTCTTTCTCATTTTTTGATTTTTGTTGTATTTTATATTTTTTTTTGGTATTCATGAAAAATATGATTACGTCGAGTACAAGCCATGAAAGATGACAAATACATCATAACCAGTCATTGTATTTATATTCACCATTACTTTTTTCCTTTATCTCTTTTTCATTTTTTTTTACTTTTTGATTATTATTTTTTTGTTTTTCTTGTATTTTTTCTCATTTTTTTTTTCATATTTTCCCCCTTTTTTGTTTTTTTTCTTCTTATTTTCGTTTTTCTCCTTCTTTTTTCTATTTACTTTTTTCATTTCTTTCTTTTTTATTTTTTTTATTTTCTCCATTCTATCTATAGCTTGTATCTCTCTCTCTCTCTCTCTCTCTCTCTCTCTCTCTCTTTTGAAATTTTTGTTTCTTTTTTCTTTATTTATATTTTTAAAAAATATGGCTACGTGGAGCACAAGTTATGATTGATAACGAAAATACCACAATGGCTTATTGTATTTATATTTGCACTATCATTTATTTTTGTATTTATTGATTCAATTGTATTTGTATTTTATAATTCACGCTTGTATTTGTATTTATATTTTATAGTTGACATTTGTATTTGTATTTTATAATTCTGCTTGTATTTGTATTTTATAGTTCACATCATCATTTATATTTTTGTATCCGTTGATACAATTGTACTTGTATTTTATAGTTCAGCTTATGTTTAGATTTGTATTTTATAGTTCGCACTTGTATTTGTATTTTATAGTTCTCACCATTATTTATATTTTATACGATTTATCTTTATTGATACGAATTGCATTTTATTAATACAAATTGAGCAATACAAATATAAGTGATAAATTACAAAAATAAAATGTTAAACTGTACAAAGACAACATTTACATTTGTATCAAATGATACATGTTTATACAACTTGAATCATACACTTAAAAATGACACTTGTTTTTATAAAAATGCAAATGATAAACTTGACATACAAACACTAAATGACATATTGCATATTAAATATTTTAGGCTCAAGTAAATACAATTATTCCTTATAACTATTTGTATCCAAATACAAATGATAAATTATATTCATGGCAAAAGTATTCAATATATAAATAATAAATTTATTTGAAATATATATGATACAAATAAATATAAAATTAAAAAATCTATAAAATATGATAAAAACAATAAAAAAATGAGAGAAAAGAAAAAGAAATTACCAAAAAATGTAAAAAATGAAAAAAAGGAGAAAAATGACTAAAAAAGAAAAAAATGAAACAGAGAAAAAAATAATAAAAAAGGTTGCAAAGAAAAAAGTAATAAAAATAAAAAATAGATTAAAAATGAAAAAAAAAAGAGAAAGAAAAAAGAAAATAAAAAAATAGGAAAAAATAAGATGGAAAAAAGAAAAAAAAGGAAAAAATGGAATAAAACGTCAGACTTGGGGATATCCGTCTCCCTAATTTTAAACTGATGATACCCAGATCGAAGGTCGATCAAGGAGAAAAACTTAGCACCCTGAAGTTGATCGAACAAATTATCTATCCTTGGAAGAGGGTACTTATTCTTTACCATCACCTTATTCAACTGTCGATAATCAATACACATTTGAAGGAACCCATCCTTCTTACGCACGAAAAATATCGGTGCACTGCACGAAGACACACTAGGATGGATGAAAACCTTGTCTAAAAGATCCTTTAGTTGCTCCTTAAGCTCTTTTAACTCAGCCGGAGCCCTTCTATACAGGGGTATAAAAATAGGATGAGTGTCCAGAACAAGATCAATCCCGAAATCAATCTCCTTATTGGGAGGGACACCAGGAAGGTTATGAGGGAAGACCTCAGGAAATTCATTCACCACAAAGACAGAATATGAAGAAGGACCCTCTGAGTTAGAATCTTTAACCGAGACTAGATGATAGAGACACCTTTGGAGATTAATCTCTAAGCTCTAAGATATGATATAAACCTCCCCTAAGGAGCCAGGGAACCACCCTCCCACTTAATAGGCATTTCATTAGTGAAATTAAAGACGACTCTACGAGTCTGACAGTCTAGAGAAGCATAGCATGAGTGCAACTAATACATCCCCAATATGACATGAAATCAACCATGTCTAATTCAAACATATCCACCAAAGTCTCTCGACCACCCATAGATACCACACAACCCCTATAGACTCTTTTAGCCACACAGATTCAACCACCAGGGTGGAAATAGAAAAAAGGTTTGAAATACACTCGGGACTAAAACCAAAATGCACAGTCACAAATGGGGTCATATAAGAATGATTGGACCCCAGATCAAGTAAGCAATACACATTACGGGAAAAGAGTTTTAACATACCAGTAATGACATCAGGTGATGCCTCAAACTCCTGGCGGGTAGTGAGAGCATAGAATCAGTTTTGACCAGTGCCGGAGCTAGATGGTGCACCCTTCGGTGCCGAAGTTGATGGAGAGGCAACAAGAACCTTGTTTGCCCCAGAAGCAACCTTGGCCACTGGACAGTTTCTAATAATGTACCCTAGCTGACCACTCGATGCAATTGACCATAAAATCTACAAAAAGAATAGGATAGAGCGATTGGGTTCCACTAGCCTGAGATTGGGCATCCTTTGCCTATAATTAACGCCACCCTGAAAATTTCTGTCACCAGGCAGCTCTAGGAAAAGAGCACTAGCTGTTGAGTAAGACCCAGAATTGCCCCACTTTATTTTGGACTACTTTCCACTATCCCTGCCACTCTGTTGTTGGCCACCAGCCTGATCAGAGAATCTAAACTTCTTTCTCTACCTCTCCCCTATTTTTATCTACTTCTTCTTCTCTTTCTCAACCTGGTGCATATACATAACCAACCTGGAGAGGTCAATGTCCTTGTTCAATAAGGCAACTTTATGCTCTGAAATCAAGTCTCGGGATAACCCGAAAGCAAACTTCCTTAATCTATCCCTCATGCTAAAAACCAACTCTGGAGCCTATGGCTATAATTAGTGAAAATTCAAGGCATACTCCTTGACGGACACCTTTTCCTGCTTTAGATTAACAAACTCTTCTATCTTCGCTTCCCTCAGATTTTAAGGAAAGAAATAGTCCAGGAAAGCATTAGAAAAATCCTTCTACAAAGCTGACTCATCGTCACCTCTTAATTGATCCTATTCCTCGTACCACAGGTACGCCAAATCTTTCAGCTGGTAGGAAGTGAATTCCATACCCTCTACATTAGTGGCATGAATCATATAAAATATCTTTCTCTCTCATCCAAAAAAACTTAAGGATCCTTCTTGACCGTAACTCCAGTAAAGGTTGGAGGATTGAACCTCGTAAACTGGCCAACCCTTGTGGCCTCAGAAGATGGAGTAACAGAAGCACCATGCTCAGCCTTAGAAGCTACAAACTACACTAATATATGAATAGACTATCAAAACTCAGCATTCATCACATTAGCCTAAGAAGCTCGAGAAGGACTGGAGGGGACCGATGGAACTCCAAAAGGACAATCAAGAACTCGACCCATAGATCGGGTATGGACCCCATAAGCAGGACGTATCCCATCAATATTATCCTCGGGTGAGCCAGAGGAGTTTTTGTGGACTTCAGATCATCTGGGAGGCATGATCTAAAAAGCAAACAAATAGAAATTAGAGAAGATTTTAGGACCTTAGACTCTACAGTCCAAAAACATAACACAAGAAAGAGAAACTTTCCTAAATGCCTCATAGCCTTTCCCTTATGAGTGAGGCACACTACACCCCTAAAAAAGACTCTACTCGACACGGCTTTGTGGAATCCCAATTGACCCGGAACCTAGGGCTCTGATACCAATCTGACATGACCTAAACTAGGGCCTACCGTGTCGAGTATCTCGAGTCCATCCAGGACAAGAGACCACCCCTAATACCTAATCGTTAACCGCCTTACACCCCATATCAGATGAATTCTGAATATATAACAAGATAAGATAATACAAATTTAAAGATAATAAATTAGATCTATAACCATAACCAAATAGCCACAACCAAATATCCAATTGATACTAACCTTAATCCCAATACCAATACCAATACCAATACCAATGCTAATACTAATATCACACCGCTCATGCCCATAGTAGTTTGATAAAGCCTCTAACCAGAATTAAGGAATATCCAGCTGAGACATGCCTCCAACCATAGCCAAAACTAAAACTAAAGAAATAACAATAATAAAAAGAAGTCCATAATGGGGTCTTCTTGAGTATGGAAGCTCACCACTTCAATTTGACTCAAGAGCTATCCCCGAATCCAAGTCATTGAGCAGGAGGAATAGTAGTATGAACGGTTCTAGCATCATGTGGGGATACAACACCTGAACGATTAGCGGAGTGAACGCTAGCATATAAATTAGGGATAAAGATAAGGTAATGCCATCATTCAAAACCAAATTAAATAACCATATGCAATCACACACACACACACACACACATATATATATGTTGTGCCGGGATAGGGAATAAGATTTAGCGTGCATTTAAAACTTTTACCTGGATTGTGTAGATTTACCATTATAAATCTACCCATGAGCTATATAGGTCCAATGTAACCCCCTGAACAGGCCCAATGCATATAGCCATATGAATCAGAGATATCACAGAATGATGACGAGTACCGTATAACCATATCCCTCCATGATACATATATACAAGTATAAACTTAGGGGAGTATCATGTGACCCACAACCATTTGGTCACTAAGACTAACCCTCATGTCAGAAAATGTGAGTTTCTAGTTTCCGTCCATCGAACTTACACCTTCATGGCTAGCTATCGCAACCCGCCATTATTGCCCAATTAAAACCTTTTACACATAACCAAACCACCAACTCTAAGAGTCATTTATTAAGGCATTATAAAGTATTGTAGTCATATCGCCTATAGCTTTCAAGCAATGCCACCAGCCAATACTTAGGGGAGTCCTTCATACCCCATAGACTCTATTATTAAAATCACTCGGGGGATTCCTTCATCCCCACAAGGTTTTCATTATAAGTTAACTTAGGAGGGGGGTTTCTACGTACCCTACAAGGTTTTCAAAATCATCCATAACCATTTTAACCATTTATACCATGCATTAGTTTCAAGAAATAGTCAAACCAAACACTTTGGTGATTCCATTGTACCCTAGTACAAATTCCCATATTTCTCATAACTACTAACCAGTTTTACAAACAAGGTTGGGGTTATAACCACTTAGAGAGTCACTAGTTTAAAGCAATTTATCATTATCAAGTTCAACCACCATAACCATGCAACCACATGTTCAAAATCATAAAAAACATGAAAAACCATTATTAAAATATGAGAAATAATATTAAACCATGAACATCCAAAACCCCCAAAATTTATATCAAGATCATAATAATACTATGAAAATCATACATTAAATATGAGATTTTAGTGAAATAATAATGAGGGACGAATAACATGCCTGAATAACAAAAATTCATGGAGAGAATTTGACTCTTAAACCCTAAGATGACTACTTTGGAGAAACCTTAGCCAATATTGATTGAGAGGATTTTGAGAGGATATAGTGGATGTTTAATCTCGTAAAGTGTGGAATGAATTCCCCCAAAATTGTTCTAAGGATGTGGGGTCTTAAGGGTTTTAAGTGGGAAATGTCCAAAGTGTCCTCAACTTAAAAGTTATATTAAGGCTGCATGTAGTTACGAGTCGACCCCTTGACTCATGACCACAACATACAAATCATAGCCTTGAGTCATCACCAAGATGGTAAGTTGGACACCCATACAAGATGGTAAGTTGGATACCCATACACTGTCCACCATACGACTCTGATCCCACTTGTTACTAAACCATATGACTCATATGGTCTAGTAGTATCTAAGATAACCTAAAAGAATTATACACTTGATAATATACGACCCAACCCTACCACTTGTAACCTATCCTCACAACTCTTAGTGAGCCACTCATACTTAGAGCCAAGTTAAGTCACTAAATTACTAATTTGAATAAGGATCATCCTAACGACTTGTCAACACCCCTAATAACTCGTACCACCAAGTCGTAACCAAGATAAAAAACCCTACCACCATCCACTGAATACCTAACGACAAGGGTTACCTAAACTGTACCCACACCATATGACTTGTATTATGAGTCATTACTAGGACAATTAGCTCAAATCTTAGGAAATTTCCAAGGGCCAAAATCCAGGTGTTTCAAAGAATTTATCAAAGTTATTCCATTTTCTTCCATTATAAGGATACCACAACTGATTTAGTAGCCTTAGATATGATAGAATTCAATATTTTTTTAGGTATAGATTAGATGTATTCTTTTTATACCTTAGTTGATTGTAGAACAAGAGTTGTTAAATTACATTTTCCTAATAAACCAATATTTAAGTAGAAGGGTAGTCCTTCATTACCTTAGATTATTTTATCTCATATCTTAAAGCTATAGAAATGATATCTACTAGCTATATATTTTATCTAGTAAGGGTTAAGAATTTTACATTTGGTACCCCATCTCTTCAACCAGCTTTAGTAGTCAATGAATTTCTAGAAGGCTTTCCCAAAGATCTTTTAGAGTTCCTCTCAAAAAGTAAATAAATTTTAGGATAGACATTCTTTCTGTTGTGTATCCTTCTATAATACCCCAATTTCTTAAGCCCTAGACTCACCAAGTCATAGACTATTTAATTAGCTTTTCGACGCCATCAGTCTCGCCTTAATCCAGTATTATAGTGAAATATTATGGGGAAAACTTCTGAGGCATTGATAAATTGCCAGTAATAATGACTTTAGAAATAGCTCATTGTTAGACACGATGAGTCATAGTGAGGACTTCTTGTCACAGTAGTGAGGGACCAAGAAATTATCCCCTTGACAATGACCTTTCATGATGACTTAATATCAGACTAAATAATTCATTAGAAAATGAGTCATTGTCATAACAGTAAGGACCCAAGGCTTAGGTCATCAGCTCAAGAATCCAGGCCATGACTTGTGACAAGAGCCAATATCGTAGCCTGAGTCATCACTATTATTTTCTAGAAACTTCTAAATATTTTTAAAAGGGCTTATTGGTCTTTTCCCACTCTTTTAACACCTAGCCCATGATATTTAGGCATTCTTAAGGTTAGAATCTAAGGATAAATTTCCCCAAATCCCTCGTAAACTCCAAATTTAACCAAGCACATAGAGGGAGAACAAAGAACGAGCAATTTCTTCTCCAAAAGACAACTTAGGGTTCCTCAACTTCAAGCATAATTTCTAAGAAGTTCTTTAAGAAATTCATCTCCAGGTATGTGGGATTTCATTAATGGGTTACTTCCACCTATTGAGTCCTAAAAACTTCTCAAATTCTTAAGTTTAATTCACCCTTTAAGTTTAGGGTTCCTTGGAAAGAATGGGTTTTCTTGGAATTTTAGTCTATTCTTGTAATTAAACCATGAGTACATGTTTTCCCATAAGTTTAGCATCATCTCATACTCAAAATAATGAATTCCCTTTTTATTGATAAATCATTGAGTTTTAGATTGAATTATAAAATTTCTCATATTTAGATTTTAATGTTATCATAATTAGTTGCATTAGTTAAAGCTGGTGGGTTATGTACACCCGATACCTAGGTATTCATGCATATATTAGTTTAAATGTCTTTGAGCACTTAGATTATTCCATTGTTGATATTTTTAGAATGTAAATATTATTAGCAATTCAGTTTTCCGTGTTATTTAGTTGGGAGTAGTACTTAGCACCTTGTGAATGCAAGGATGAAGGATCACTCATAAGTTAGGAATGAGATCATTAGTAAAAGTACCTAAGTTCTAGAAATATGGTGGCACCATAGGTTATAAAGGGTCACTGACCAGTTGAGAACTGACACCCTAGTCATTCTAGACATTAGTTTAGTGGATCCATACCAACCAATGTACATATCCTTGGCAAGGTACTGAATACCCATCCAACTTAGGTTATAGGTTGGACCCTAATTTGATTAGATTGGGGTATTTTGGTTAATGTTAGCTCCCAAAATCCTCAATTTATGTTTTAACTTCTAGATTTTGTATGACCTTGTTTTTAGTTATTCAGTTTTCACTCAATACATGTTTATACTTGGTCTTGCATTCACTTTAACATTTTTCATGCATTCAACTCAGTACATTCAAATTTCTAACACATACTTTTCTGTGCTATGTTGTTTTATAATATTGGTTCTGACATTCAGCATCCAGATCACACTTAGTATGGTTCTGTATGACATTCAACAGTAGTTTTTGGTGAGTCCTCATCATTTGAGGACTAGTTATCAGTATTTATTTTCTGCATTGGTTTAGTTTCAGTCAGTTGGGGGCATGTCCCAACAACTCATATGAGTAGAGGCTTTTTGACCAACAGTTAGTTATACTTCAACATGTTGGTTCCGTCCGCCAGTTCTAGTTTTGATGTTCTTATTCATTATTGATTATTTATCATTATTATTAGATTATTTTAATTTGGCTTCCACCTAGTATTTTGTTACTTCTTTAGTAGTCTTAGTGTTATGCCAGGCCATGAGTTATCTTGGTGTCACATATGACTCAAAGCACCATGTTACGATTAGGGGCAACCTTGGGTCATGAAAAACATGGTAGCAGGAGGTTTAAGGTGTCCTAGGGTGTCCAAAAGCCGCATTATGTAAAGTCTTATTCATGGCTATGAAATATGCCACACTTATGAGCAGAGGCTATGAAACATTTTTAGGAAAGTTCACTTATTTCATTATTCATGTCATGCGATAGAGTGTGAACTCTATTAAAATTTTTATTCTAGATTGTCCTATGCCCATTTATAGAAAATGCCTTTTAATAAAACTAATGGAAGGAGAAATAAGAATCAACAAGCACCACCACTAGTTTCGGAACACTCTCTAAATGAACAGGTCTTCCATGTATAGTTTAGGGCTACTTTCAGAGTATTAGCCCAATCAATTACCTCTCAGAATAACCAGTAGGGTATTGCACCAGCTAACCCAGTAGTGAATATAGCGGTGACTAAAATTTGGTACTTCACTCGGATGAATCCTCTGACGTTCTCTAGGTGTAAGTCTGAAGAGGATCTACTGGAGTTCCTGGATAATATTTATAAGGTCACTATGATCATAGGTGTCACTTTAACTGAGAGTGCTAATTTGGCTACTTATTAACTATAAAGAGTGGCTCATATTTGGTTTAAGTAGTGGAAGAAGGATAAAGGTGCAGATATAGGGTCGATCTAGTGGGATGAGTCTGTTGTTGCATTTCTTGATAGTTTCTTCCCACTTTAGTTGAGGAATATATGGTGTAGGATTTTATAAACTTGAAGCACGATAATATGAGTGTAAAGGAGTATTCACTCAATTTTACTCAGTTGGAAAGGTATGCTCCAACTATGGTTGCTGACTCTAGGGCCCGAATGAGTAAGCTTGTGTTAGGTATTTTTGAGGATGTAGTTAAGGAATGTAGGACGACAATGTTGGTTAAGAAGATGGACATATACATATTGATGGTCCTTTCTTAATAGATTGATAAGGAGAAGACTATGGAGAAGGAAAGAGAGAGTAAAAGGTCTAGAACTGGTAGCTTTAACTTTTCTCAGTAGAGGTCAGATAGTGGAAATTTTTTTTCAGTTCTGCCAGAAATCTTTAGCTCCATCCCTATCGTCTACTAGTTCTCCAATGCCTAAGTTTAGATAGGATACCCGATATAGAGTGGCAGGATTTAAGTCCTAGAGTAGTGTGAATAGTGTTCGTACTAACCCAATTTGTAAGAAATGTGGTAGGATTAACACCAGTGAGTGTTTGGTAGGTAGTGACATTTGTTTTGTATGTGGCAAGTCAAGCCACAGAGTTGTAGATTGCCTAGTAATCACGCAGAAAGGTAAGGATGTTCATCAACAAAGTGAATTTGATTCTTCTGCGGATCTCACTGGTCACCCAACTCAGCAGGGTAAAACTTCAAGCACAACTAGTGGACAATATTAGGGTAGGTTCTATGACCTTCAGACTAAGCAGGATCAGAAGGGTTCTTTTGATATGGTCACTGGTACATTGCAAGTATTTCTTATTTATGTTTATGCATTGTTAGATCTAGGAGCCACAATTTTCTTCATGACTCCGTATCTAGTAGTAGATTTTGGTGTCTACCCCTAAATCCTTGTAAAAACTTTCTTAATCTTTACTCTAGTCTATAGTTCTATCATATCCAGATGGGTATACAGAAACTGCTTAGTCACAGTATACCAGAAAGTCACCTTAATCGATCTTATAGAGTTAGACATAGCTGATTTTGATGTTATCCTTAACATGGATTGGTTCCACTCTTGCTATGCCTCAGTTAACTGTAGAAATAGATTAGTCCAGTTTCAGTTTCCTAGTGAACTAGGTAGAATGAAAGGGTAGTACCTTAGGGCCTATAGGTTATGTTGTCCCCCTTCTTAAGCAAGGAAAACAATTTCCAAAGGGTGCATCTACCATCCTGTTCGATTCAAGGACTTAAGGTTTGAAATTATTAGTCTTGAGTCAATTTTAGTAGTAAATGAATTTCCATAATTGTTTCCTGAAGATCTTCCCAGAGTTCCTCCTGAGCGAGAAATTGACTTCATAATAGATCTCCTACCAGATACCCAACCTATTTTAATTCCACCTATAGAATGGCTATAGATGAGCTTAAGGAATTAAAGAAACAATTTAAAGATTTCCTAGACAAGGGTTTTATCAATCCTAGCGTCTCTCCATGAGGTGCTCCAATTCTTTTCATGCACAAGAAAGATGATTCTTTCAGAATGTGCATCGGCTACATCCAGTTGAACAAAGTCACAATCAAGAATAAGTATCCCATCCCTAGGATTGTTGACTTGTTTGACAAACCTCAGAGTGACATTTTTTTCTTTAAGATAGACCTTAGATCCGGCTACCATCAACTCGGAGTCATAAAATATGACATTCCAAAAAATGCTTTCAAAATCCGGTATGGTCACTTTGAATTTGTTGTTATGTCATTTGGACTAACAAATGCTCCTAAAACTTTTATGAACTTAATGAATAAGGTGTTCAAGCATTACTTAGACATATTCATTATAGTCTTCATAGATGACATTCTCATTTATTCTCAGAGTGAGGGTGAACACGCAGACCATTTGAGAATTATCTTACAGACTCTTAAGGATCACCAACTATTTGCTAAGTTCAGTAAGTGTGAACTCTATTTGAATTTAGTAGAATTCCTTGGTTATTTATTTTCGATGAAGGCATTTGAGTTGATCCTCAAAATCTCAAAGAAGTAAGGAACTGATCTAGACCCATCTCCCTATTAGATATCAGGAGTTTCTTGGGTTTAACCGGTTACTACAGATGGTTTATTAATGGATTTTCCTCTATTTCTTCTGCCATATACAAAAATACTCAAAATAAAGTCAAATTCTAGTGGTCCAATTCTTTCAAGAAGAGTTTTTAAGAGTTGAAGACTCGACTCACCTCCATTTTAGTTTTGACTTTACTAGTAGGTTTAGATGGTTTTATGGTTTATTGTGATACATCCAGAGTTTGTCTTGGTTTTGTGTTGACCCAGTTAGGAAATGATATAGCATACTCCTCTTGACAACTCAAACCTCATGAGAAGAACTACCCGACTCATGATCTTAAGTTGGCAGCAATGGTATTTTCTGTAATGATTTAAAGGCATTACATTTAAGAGGTTCATGTTGATGTGAACACTAATCACAAGAATCTTCGGTATGCGTTCAACCATAAAGACCTAAATCTTTATCAGAGAAGGTGGATACAGTAAGGACAATGATATGAGCATCTTGTATCATTTGGGTAAAGATAATATTATCACCGACACCCTTAGCAAATTGTCTATGGGAAGTTTAGCTGACGTTGAGAATGAGAAAAAAGAGTCAATTTGTGAGGTTCATCGACTTTCTAGGTTGGGAGTTTGGTTTGTTGATTCAACCGAAGGTACTGTCTTAGTTCAGAATGGTTTAGAATCTTTTTTGGTAATAGAGGTGAAGGAAATGCAAGATAGAGATCCTATTTTGCTAAAGTTGAAGAAAACAGTTCAGAGTTAGCAGGTTGAGGTTTTTTCCTAAGGGGGGATGGGTGTTCTTCGCTGTCATGGAAGATTATGTGTCTTGGATGTGGATGACTTGAGACAATGGATGCTAGAAGAAGCTCATGGTTCTTGATATTATATTCACTCAGGTGATACTAAGATGTACCATAATTTGCGGGAAGTTTATTAGTGGAATGGGATGAATAAGGCTAAGTGTCCAAACTAGCAGTAGGTTAAGATTGAGCACTACAGACCTAGTTGTATGCTTCAAGAATTCACTACTTCTACTTGGAAGTGGGAAGTGGTGAATATGGACTTTATTGTAGAGTTGCCTCGCACTCGTTGATAACATGATTCTATTTGAGTTGTTGTGGGCCAAATGACTAAGTCAACCCACTTCTTTCTAATTAACACTTTAGATTCAGCCGAAGGCTATGCTAAAATCTGTATTAAGGAGTTGGTGAAATTGTATGGGGTCCCTTTGACTATTATCTAAAATATAGGTACCTAGTTTACCTCTCAGTTTTGGAAGACTTTTCAGAAGGTTCTTGGTACCCAAGTTCATCTTAGTATAGCTTTTCACCCCCAGATAGATGGTCAGATAGAGAGGATCATTCAGACCTTAGATGATATATTGAGAGCATACATGATTGATTTCAAGGAAAGTTGGGATGATCGCCTGCCCTTTATTAAGCTTGCTTACAATAAAAATTATCAATCCAGTATTCAGATGGCCCCGTTTGAGGCAATTTATAGTAGGAGTTGTAGATATCCTATTGGTCAGTTTGAGGTTTGTAAAGCTGCTTTAATAGGGCCAGATTGAGTATATAAGGCGATGGAGAAAATTCAGCTGATTAGGGAAAAGCTAAAGACTGCTCAGAATCATCAAAAATCATATGTAGATGAGAGAAGAAGGGAGTTTGAGTTTGAGATTAGTGATTTTGTCTATCTAAAGGTTTCACCAATGAAAGGGGTGAAGAGATTCAGTAAGAAGGGAAATCTTAGTCCTCGCTATGTTGGCCATTATAAGATTTTATATCATTATGGTAAGGTAGCCTATGAGTTGGAGTTGCCTACAAATCTAGTATCAGTGCATCAAGTCTTCCATGTCTCCTTGTTAAAGAAATTCATTAGTGACCCAACATCAGTAGTTCCTTTAGAGAGTGTGGGCATGAAAGATAGTCTCTCTTATGAAGAGATCCCTGTTGAGATCTTTGACCATCAGATTCGTAGGTTGAGGAACAAAGACGTTGCCTTAGTAAAGGTTCTGTGGATAAATCAGTCAGTTGAGAGAGCTACTTGGGAAGCAGAGAAAGATATAACGGCCAACTAGCCCCCATTTTTTCTCTTCAAACTCAATCCCAACTTGAGGTAATAATTTTCTTGATTAATTAATTCTTTCTTTTTTATCTCAGGCCATCCAACTATTTTCATGTCATACCATAGGTTTGTTTCAGCCAACCATAGATCAGTTATAACCCTCATATAATAGGTAACTCTAGTGAGAATGCTGGGAACCCTCATATAACAGGTTAAGCCACCTCATCTACCCTCATATAACAGGCTGCAATGTCTCAACCTATGCTGGCTACATAGTTCTAGAACACAAGGATGACTGCTAAGAATCACACCCTTATATACAGGTGAGTTCCCATCCTTGGGTTCACTTGGTGATAACTTCTACTCCCATCTGAAAAGACTAAACATGATTTAACTGACTGTACATGGACAGATTAACTAACTTCTGTTGACTGACGGAGTAGTACTATTATCTGAGAGTTAACTGGGATCATGAGATTTCTGAGGTTTCCTAAGTCACATGACTGACTGAGTTCTATAGATTATAGCTTGACTGAGATTATCATGACAACATGACATGGCTCTGGGCACACAGCTATGTTTTTTGGGTACGAATACCCCCAGGACTCGATAGAAGAAAACTGACACGCATGACATGACTTGATCACAAGATTAGAGTCCACAATTCGCTATATCATAAGTAGGGGATAGTATACTTCATGTATTTAATCAACACCTCAAACGTGGTAGGGAAAGCATGGATATAATTCGTAGACAAAATTCATATTTCCATCATCATACATACTTCATGCCATCACCATAAGAATACATAAATAGCATGGGCATTCATATTGAAGTATATCTCTAACATGGACTTGTCATTTAGATATCATGAAATCATGTAAATATGAACTTCTAACATCCTAAGCATTTTATCAAACACCTTACATGTATTCTTTAAGGCATATGTGGATTTCATACTTGTATTAGTTCAAACCATCCAAAGTTCATGATTTTCAACCAACAATCACATATATTCCATGAAAAACATCCTTAGATATCATCTTGAAACTTGAACAACAATCATCAACCTGTACATGCTTATATCACCACAAAAGTTTACAAAATAACATTTAAAAGCATGGTTCTTGAACTCTATGAACGAATTGAATTCATAGATGAACACTACACATATCTTAAAGCTTGATCTTGAAAGAGATCTAATGTTTCTAAAGGTTCCTAAAGAAATCCTTAGGCTTGCCATTGATTTTTCTTGACTAGGGTTTAACCCCTTTGGGAAAGAATGCTCTTGTTCCTGAGGAGATGATCTTGAGAGAAAACCCTAATCTTGTAGTTAAAAGTGTAAGAGAGGGTTTTTAAGATGTTTTAACTAAAGAGAATGGAAGATGCTACATTTCTTAAGGGTTATAAGTCGTGGGAAGTAAATGGAAAGGACCAAAATACCCTTATGAAATAAATTCCCAATTGCTGAAAATCATAGCTGACGATATTTGTGACAAGGCATCAAAAGTGTGGTAGGCCATCAAAAATGTCGTCACACAGGATCTGGAACTGATGGTTTCTGCCTAAGTCTGACGACCTTCGTGGTAGCGTGTCACAAATTTGGTAAGTTACCACAAATGTCGTCACTTAGGAGCTGGTTTCTGCCTAAGGCTGACGACCTTCGTTGTAGGGTGTCACAAATGTGGTAAGCTACCACGAATGTCGTCACACAGGAGTTGGATTCTGCGTAAGGCTAACGACCTTCGTGGCAGGGCATCACAAATGTGGTAAGCTACCATGAATGTTGTCACACAGTTTCTAGCCTGACATGCTGGAGTAAAATAGGAATAACTCTTTGCTCCGATATCGGATTTAAGAGAAATTGGTATCGTTGGAAATATAATTCAATTATCTATCTGTTTATAGGTCATGATATAAAAAATTCCAAGTATAATGATAGATATTCTTGTTTGAATCTGACTATGACAATATCCTTGTCAAGAATTCGATCGGTGAGGAAATGTTTTGATTCGTCTGATAGCTGGGAGTTATTTGAAGCCTTAATATACATCTAACCTACTCATAAAACTATAAAATAACCATGATGTACTATGAATGAGCTTGGTACATGGCTCTAATATTGGTTTGGATTTTTCGGGGTATTACATGATCCAAAGTAGGAGAATTTCTCTAGAATAAGAATAGAGTTATCATGGCTCTTCCCTAAAACTTACCAGCATGAGAAAATTCACGATCTACCGTAGTTCATGATCTTCCCCTTTTCTCAAAGGTCACTATCCTAGACTTGAGGACATATCCTCTCATTAAATCAACAAGCACATCACTCAAAACGATGGGGTTATCACCATACACATGAATGTCAAACTCTCCTGATAGCTATAATATGAAGACACTACCGTTCAGGGATACTAATCTTAACTTTTGCAAGGTTCCATAGGCATCACCGTATAACTCACACTCTTATGAGCATACACATTCAACCTCATTAACACCTAACAATCCATTATCCACTACTTAGTATACTAGCATTACACCTCTAATTGCATATCCTCACAACTTGATAATTTTTTTTAAACGAGACCAAGAGCTCACATTATCATATTTATCTCCCTCAATTCAGCTCTAAAGAACACCATATATTAGATCTTTAGATTTCTCCACACTAAGAAATTCAAGAACATGAACTAGGTACACATGACACTTATACACATAAAACCTCATCTAACAACATGCTACCTTGGGTTCAACTTATTCTAATATACCTAATGCTCTTATCCACCTTATGACTCATCCATAATTCATCTTTTTAACACTATTCCTTATATGTATATATATATATATATATCATAATTACCTACTCAAGTTTACCACAAGTTGCCAACTTAGGATATGGCACACATCAAATCAAGTGTACTAACTTACTCCCACAATTCTCGTATCACTATCTCGAGTTAACATTCTTACCACCACAATCCACATCTAAAGTTCAAACCTAGTCTCTAGCACTAATCATGTACAACAATTGAAACATCCCGCATAATATACTAGTCCACCGAATAGAGAAATCAACCGAAATTCCTTATTTCTTTTAACGACGACATACAAGCACATTTTCCTACACAACATTAGTACTACACCTTAATATTCATTACACGCCTCCTTACATACTGTATTAGTTTACAAATACTAGGGAACAATAATCAAGGGGCTAAAGTCACATAATAAGAATAGTGACCTTACTCTTATACTATAACCTATTATGATCTATTAGCATATTCCACTTTCTCACATCATATCTACTTACCCAAGCATACACCCAACTACCTTTAAAATTCTATAAACATCACTGAGTTCCACTTTCTTAGATTTCCCAATTGAATGCTAAATTTAAATTACAAGCCAATTTACCCCTTTTAGTCACAACTTATGAGTAATTTTACTACTATACTAAGTATCCATCATGAGTTCTTTCCCTATTTAAACTAAATTCTAATCATCATAACTAATTATATGTTCTTATAAATACCATAAATCTATAAATTATGCTATAAGTTTGACCAATCACCATAAAAGTACATACCACCCTCTACTCAAAGGTTACACAACTACAACTACCTTCTTCACTAAAGAGTTCCTCTCACTCTGACTTATAAACTTATGACTTCATGCCACTAACTTTGGGACCATCTTACTACTCAAAGATTATAACACCTTAACATATACTACCACTCAAGTGGAAATACTGTTCCAATATTCTGCTACATATCATTATCCTAAAGTGTGACATTTTCACCAAAGCTTTTGAAAAGGGACTGAATACACTTCTTACGCCAGGCTCAATGCATAATTGATATAAATAAGGGTATACACTTGACTCAATACACTTGACTCACTAATGGACTCCTCTCAAGTCTTTGTGCTATTTCATGACTTTATGGATAACTCAATCAGAAAGAGCACATTGTTAGGAATCTAAACTTTTGGACTTGTACTGCCTCAACAATGAGGTATGGATTATAAAATTAGAGCAAGAAAGGAATTTGGATGACTTTTACTATAGAACAACCTAGAGTATGAAAGAATGGAAAACATCTCCTAAATGCCTGGTAGCCTCCTGATTATAAGTATAGTGCACAACACACCTTTATGCAATACTCCACTAGAAACAACTTGGTAGATACCCTGGCACCATGAACCATGCTCTGATACCAATCTTGTCATGACCCGAGCCGAGGCCCTAGCTATAATGGGCATCCCGAACCACAAAGGCCTGAGAGACCCTTTAACATACTATCATAAGCATAATTCATATGAAATAGAAGTGTGGAAGACATAATGAAATTCATGGTGACCTTAAAATCAAAATATGTCAATAAAGTTGGGAAAATACAATAATCAAATCTCATGTACGAAGCCTCTACTAAATACTGACTGTTAGGCTGGACAAGGCCTGCTGACTGGACCATAAACTAAAAGAAGTCAATGTATGAATAAATGTCTTTCAAAAAGATGGATGGCCCATCAATTCTATCATATCTAGATGTTCTAATGATGTGATGGACATGGGACTATGACTCAGAACCTACATTATGAAATAATGCAGTTGCCACGAGGATAGTTAATACTTGAAATATATTGGTATACAGAACAATCCAAAAATAACACATATTTCATATAAAATAATCAAGACCATTATGAAAACAATTCAACACAATAGAGATCAAAACACATGGGCATACCAAAAAATATTTCAATGAATCTTGCAAAACATAGACTTAACTCTTTTTTAGTTCTAATCTAGATGGTACACCCTACATTTTTACAATCCCACGGGCTATATGGATCCATCCTTAACTTAGAGGTCAATCCCTCAATCCGAGTTTTATGTAAGAATTAGGGTATGTAATTAAAAGTATGCCTTCTTGCTAACATACCATGTTATGAAAAAGTGTGCCTCTTTGCTGACATACCATGTTATCCCAATTGGCAAATAACATATCATAAAACTCGCATCAGCAAAATATGATTTCCATCTATAAGTTATCTAAACTCGTGCCTTCTTTGGGTAGCCATCCAACTCTCTTTAATCCCGTATTTTAGACTCTTAAAACATTCATACTTTCTTAAAACATAGTATAAAGTTTGAAAAGTCTATTGTCTAGTCTGTTCTGAGTTTTTCATGGCATTTGTCTAATTTGGTATCGTCATACCAAGACTTGCAAGCTGTATAAGCCATAGCATATCATGTCATATTATGTCTATATCCCTTTATTTAAAAGCATGTTATTAAAACACTAAAATAATTTAATTATCATTTGAGAATTCTTATTTCAAAAGCACATGAAAACTTATGCAAAATACTTTCCTTTTAAGACTTTAACATAGGGAGGCCATCATTGTCATAAATCACATGCAATTCTTTCAATTAACACAAAATGACATTTATCAATAAGAAACACCTCCATGTAAACGGAAAATGCATTCGATAAAGAGGCATTTAAAACTCAACTTTATTATCATTCATTAAACAACCCCAACACTAGTCAATAAATAAATCTCATGATCATAAAAGGGGGTTTATAGTTCATGCTCTCAAATCCACTTCAAAATCCATAATACATGTAAATATTCCACATTTATTTGAGAACCCACAACCATTGTTAAATACATGATTGTTATCATAAAATAGGGGTTCATGCTTCAAACACTTCAAAATTCATAATATGTGCACATAATCAAAATCTCAAACTTGAAGAGAACCCATTGGTAAATGCATAATTTCCATCAAAATATTGGGGTTCCAAAATTCATGTTTTTCAATCAACTTTAAAGCCTTAACTTAAATACATACATAATAAGGATTATTAAAATCAACATACTAATACCCATAAATTTTAGAATAGTTCTACATACCTTTTTGATGACCAAAATTAGAGATATCTTGATTCCAAGCCTTGAAAGTATGAGTTTTGAAAGAAATCCTTACTTCTTTCGCTCTAGAGAGTGGAAAGGACAATGAGCAATGACAAATTGATAACTAATGATCAAATAACATTTAAAGTATAATTTAAGTCATGGAGGTAGGGTTTGAGGTGAGTAAAAGACCAAAATACCCCTAAATAAATAAAAAAATCACAAGGATTCTTCAACTGATGACTAGGTTGACAAGTTGTCAGTTTGGTGACATCTCATCACCATAGTCGTCAACTCTAGTTGGATTTTGCGATTTACTGATTAAGGTTGACGACTTGGGTTGACAAGTCATTACCTAGATGACGGCTTATTACCTTAGTCTTCACCTTGTTGATGGTTCATCAACTTAGTCGTCACCTTATAACAGACAGACACTCCAAAGTAAAATAAGTATAACTTTCTACTTCGATATCGGATTAAGGCGAAATCAGATATGTTATAAAAAAGACTCGAAGCTATTTCATTTGTTATATAGTAAGATACATAAATCATTATATTCTAGGAGTAATAGTCATTGGAATTTGACCCAATTTGGAACATCTATTAAAACTCAATGGGAAGAAAAGTTCTCAACTCGACTTTGAATTAGGAGATTTCTATTATCTCAATTCATATCCAAAGATGTTACCACACTATAGAATTGATCATCATACTTATATTGACATATAATCATTTGGTTTTGGTCTATTACGTAGGAACAAGGTTCAAATTCTAGCCCTAAAATGTTGGGTGTTACATGAGGCTTGTGAGAATAACTTTTAGGAGTTATAGGCTTCACTTATGTCTGCTATAATTTTGACCCTAATATAGGGTACACATGGTTTTGTGGTATATTATGTTGCATCTAGAGTTTGACTTGGGGTTGTGTTTTGAGGTGGAATGGTAAGGTGATTGCTTGTGCTTATTGATAACTCAAAGTTCAGAAAAAGAACTATCATGCTCATGATCTGGAATTAGCGGTTATAGTATTTACTTTATATATTCGACATCATTATCTCTATGGTATGCATGTTAATGTGTTTACTAATCATAAAAGCCTACAATATGTCTTCATTCAAAAAGAGTTAAAACTTTGGCAGAAGAGATAACTTGAGCTCCTCAAGGATTATGATATTTGTGTTTTACCATTCAGTTAAGGCTAATATAGTTGTTTATTCTCTTAACATGTTGTCTATAGGAAGTGTTTCCTATGTATAAGAGGTTAAGAAAGAGATTGTGGAAGATGTACATAGAATTTCATGTTTGGGAGTCCCTTTCACAAATCCTTATAATAATGGTGTGATAGTGGAAAATGGTTTTGAGTCCTTGTTGGTGATTAAGCAAAAGGAGAATCAAGATAATGATCCCATATTACTCTAGTTGAAAGATGTATTTCATAAGAATAAGGTTGGGGTTTTCTCTTATGAGGAAGGTTGTATCTTTTGGTACCAAGGCAGGTTGTGTGTGCCCAATGTAGATGGGTTAACAGTATGAATTTTATCCAAGCCTTATAGTTCTAGATACTTGATCCATCCAAGTTCCACTAAAAGGTACCAGGACTCGAGAGAAATCTTTTGATGGAGTGGTATGAAAAATGATATTACAAATTTTATAACAAAGTGTCCTAATTGTCAACAAGTAAAGGTAGAACATTAAATACCTAGCGTTACGACTCAAGATATTAGTGTCCCTACGTGAAAATGGGAGATGATAAATATGGATTTCATTATTGTCTTACCTCATGCAAGTCACCGGCATAACTCGATTTTGTCATGACCCAACTACCAAATCGTGTGGGCACCTACTCTAAAGCCACCTAGATAAGAGAACGCTTACACCCATTTCAAATACATGTAAAAATTATAAGCAACTATATTAAGGATTTAAAAATTTGATAAATGATACAATCTTTTACAAAAAAATTACAAATGAAAAGACTTTCCTTAGGATCTAGTCTAGGCAATATACAAAAGCTTCTAATAAGTAAACAATAATACAAAGGACACAACTCCTACCGTAGGAATGAAATGAGTTAAAGATGTTAGAAATTACTATCCACATCACCTGAGAAACATCAACTGATCCGGCAACCAGTCTATACCCCGAAAGGGTATAGCAAGTGTAATATCAGCATAAATAACACGTACTGGTAGGCATTATCAATTGATAGAGGTTAAAGAACATGACATATAATATAGAAATTCAAGATAAATCATGTTTATATATAGTGATAGTTTGACTTCCCTTAGTCTATAGTTCACGTCATCATTTAATGTAAGTAACATCCATTTCCCCTTAACTGTACCAATCTTTAGACCTCTAGCCTAGGCTAAATATGAGTGCACATAATTTTACAGCCTAGATGGGACTACAAGGATTAACTACCCAATATTTTCTTAATCTTTACTCTCAAACCATTTGTGCATTCAACCCCACCAACACGCCAGTATCTAACTTGTAATATTTGTAATGGTTCACATAAGAAACACCATATATACATATCACATCGAACCACATAAGGATCCAAATATCACTATCATCAACCAGACCATATAAGGATCTAAATATAATCCAAGTAAACCAGACCTCACAAGGATCCAAATATATCAAAACAATAATATAACCCAGTCCATTTATGGAATTGTCAAACTCATTAATACCTTATACGCACATGCTAAGGATCTTATGGTTTCCCACTAGCCATTACCTATAAGGGACGAGCTTAGTCCATCTACCAAAATAACCCAAACATCTAGTGTCTATCAACATTATCCCAAACTAATGTTATACCACCCTTATTTCAATGTCCCTACCTTTATACTTCCTAAGTTGCACCAATTTTGTGATGATGACCTTTACCAATTTACTTCATGATAAAATCTATAATGATAAACCTATACCAACTATCACATAATATAACCCATGACAGTAAACCTTTATCGTCTATCTCATAATATCAATCTATGTCATAGCATGCACAATCACACAACGAGAGAGTTCAACCACACCTGCACTTAAAAGTAAGACTTTTTACATAGCCTCATTTCGAGTGATCAATAACTTGTATAATTATCCAACTCGTTAACATCAACAATATACATTGCATCAAGTAGACAAATAGGTAGTCAACATGTACATATAAATCAAATTGAGTCCTTAACAATAATTCAACCATCACCTACTAGTTCAAGTAGTAATCATCAAGTAAGTTTACAAATATCACCACTTGCACCATAACACAGTCCTTATCTAGAAATACAATGATTTCTTGTTCAATAAAATTTGTGATAAATCATTCAGCATTTCAATAGCTCATTTTTATTGACAATCATCCTTGATTCTCTTCTTTATAACCATAAATTACGACAAGTCTTTAGCATAGACTAATTCATCATCTAATTGCTCAACTATGATTACAACCCATCAATAAATCAAACTTTTCAACTTATTCACTACCATTCCTACTTCACTATACACTTTTTACTTTTAGAAAACACCATGATCAATAGTTACTAGCTTTCATAATCTGTAGTCTCATAATTAGACACCACATACAAATATTCCCACTAATTATCACAAATAACACATAACCCATAAAATTATCAAAGAATTGCCTAAGATAATAATTATACAAATTAGTATCAATTTTGCATCATATTTTAATTATTACCAACCATCCACCATGCCTGCAGGCCTAAGCATAAAATCTCCCATCAACTATATAACATTCATGTAATTTAACAAAGATCTACTACACATTAAACCTAGCCTACCCAGAGGCCAAGCTATTGCAACAAGTAAGTTATACCATTTTTTTCACATTTTTCAAATCCTAAGTTATCTATTAAATAAGTAATTTTAAGAATAATTAATCAATAGCTTTTCAAAAAAATACTTTAAGAATTCAAACCCACTAATTGTACTCTTATTCACCAGCTACAAAATTATCCAAGTTTTTAATCACTAATTAGTTCTATCATACTCATCCTATCTCCATTAATAGAGTTTAAAGCTAAAGGTCCCATATTTATTGAGCTCAAGGTACCAACTATCAAATTTCATGTTTTTGATCCATAATTTCATACTAGAAATATTTAATTTATAATCTAGAATCAATTCTAGATGAAATACACATTCCCATAGGTTCTCCTAATAATTTTTGATGAACCTAGTCCTCTAACCCACAAGAATTTTACCATAATTCTCTGTTTTAATAATTCTAGAAGAAGAATGAATTACTTGAGGTTACAAAGGAGTAAAAATCTTACCTCTACAAAGAATTTCCACTCCAACCTTGAGAAAATGACCTCTCTAGGGATTTAAAATGAAATTTTAGAGTTTATGAATTAAATTTCAAACAAAATAGGCTTAAATACTATTGTTGTCCTGCTATAGCAACCTGAGTCCCGCTATAGTGGCCTCAACTTTTTTTGCACAAATAGTGTTCACTAAAATAGACATAAGTTTTTACTCTAAAAATGGATTAACAAAAAACCGGTGATGTTGGAAAGAAGATTCAATGATTTTAATTTGGTAGGTATTAAGATCCATAAATCTTTATATTCAAGGAGTAGTATTTGTTTGAAGTTGAACCTAGTTTAAACATTGTTTGATACTCAACTGGTAAGGACAATTCTAACTTAACTTTATTCTAGGTGTATTGTATAACCTTAGTGTATATCTAATGCAATCTCATAATAAAGAATTGATCTCGAAATCTATGATTAATGAGACTCTTATATTAGCACAAATATTTTCAGTAACTATGAATGGATCGTTACATATTTGGGTGATAGTAGACAAGATGACTAAGTCAACGTACTTTTTTCTTGTCAAAACTATAGAGATCTTCTAGAAGGGATCTTCTAGAAGAGTTAGTCTGGCCTTATAGGTCTCGCTTATCTATCATTTCAGATAAGGAAAGTCAGTTTACATTACATTTTTTTGAAGTCTTCTAGAAGGGTCTTGGTACCCGGGTAGATTCCAACACACCTTTTCATTCACAGATTAATCGAAAAAAATAATACATCATTTAGAATTTTGAGGGAATGTGTTATTGAATTCAATGGTAATTGATGATCATTTACCTCTTATTGAATATTCTTATCATAATAGTGATCATTCTAGTATTTAGATGACTCTATTTGAGGTACTTTTTAAATGTAGATGTAGGTATCCTATTAATTGATTTGAGATAGATAAGACTGATTTGATATGTCTAGACTTAGTCTATTAGGCCATAGATAAATTTATGTTTTTTTAGAGCAGCTAAAAACTGCTCAGAGCAGGCAAAAATCATATTCAGATATGAGGTGTAGAAACTTAGAATATCATAACCAAAGATGAGTTGCAAGGAGGCTGAAATTTGAATTTAAGTGAATTTATAAAATTGCCCAGGCATCTAACTAAAATAATTCTATTCATATGCACTAGTCCCTTGTGTGTGCAAGGTTGCGTGAATTGTTCACTGCATGCATAAAGGAACATCCGTAGTCATGCCAGTACGTGTGCATAAACTAAAATTATTTCCAATGCTATCCTAATAAAGACCCTCTCCATCATTACGTATAACTCCTATGTCTAAAATACCATGTCTAAATTATTAATGATTTGGAAGTTACAAATCTTAGGCTAGGCTAATTTTAATCAATTTGGAGCGAGGTATGGCCTAGGAAAATTTGAGAATAATCTAAACTGGGGTAGTAGCATTTGTAGGGATGGCAATGGGGTGGTGCGGGTGCGAGGCGGTGCGGGTTTTAAGCTATACAGAGTGGTTCGGGTTTTAAGCTATGCGGTGCAGTGCACTTGCGGGGCAAGTTAAAGTAAATTTTTTTTTAAATGGTGTGGTGTGGTGTGGGTTGCGGGTATATGCGGGTTTAAATTTAAAAAGTTAAATTAGTATCATTCTCATAAATATACCTAAAATTATATGTATTCTTTACTTAAATTTTTATGATACTTAAAACATCGTGTATAAGACTTTAAATAAATAATTTTATAGATTTTTAATATCTTTATTCATTTTAATAAAAATATGATATTCGATCATTACTTGTACATGTGATACTTTTTGAGAATTTCTTAGTGAAAAGTGATATAATAGAAATTAATTATTATTTCCTAGTTGTAGATTTGAAAATATTATGATTTTTAATGGAGTTATAAATTTTTCAAAAAAATAAAAATAAAAACATAGGGTGGTGCGATGCGGGTATGAGTGTGGGGCGGATTTATGCGGGTTTAAAGGTGATGCGGTGGGGTGTGGTTTTAAAACTTGCAAGTTTTAAAAAAACCTGCAGCACAATTGCACCACACCGCACCATTGCCATCCCTAAGCATTTATTTTTATTAGTACTTCGCTAAGATGATAACGTACTCACAAAAATTTATGGAATCAAATTTGGATAAGTAGAACTCTAAAAAGTGATGTTAGCATAAAGATATTTTTGGAATGTCTCAGGTTTTAGGTGTGCTGCAAAGTGCATTTTTTGGGCAAATCAAACAATTTGTCTCATCGATGCTGCTATATGGTCACACCACTATAGCGGCTGGAGCTATAGCAGAATAATTATCTCAATAACAATGGTTAAAGGCAGCTAGTGTCTTCTATAGCGATCACATACTGCCATACTGGTAAAAATTATAGATTTATTAAAATATTTCTCCAAAATAGTTTATTTTTCAAAAACTCATTTTGGGTCAAGGAAAGGACGATTCAGGATAAGACACACTAAACATTCTTTGTTTGGCTTCGTTAGGGTAAGAAAGTCATCCCCATTAACTCGTATCTAATTAATAAGTCTTAGAATAGTTAATTCATGGAGTTCAAGGAGGGTTTAGGATGAATTTTGGTTAATTTCTAGTGCAAGGGGAAAAAATAAGGAATAATTTAGTGAGTTTTGATTATATGGTAAGTCTATAAGTGTTTGCCTTTCTAACCCTTACCTTTGATCTCAGATTATCTATCCCCATACAAAGCTCAAGATATTATACGAGGGTTGATAGCCTCAAAGCTCCATTACTAATTCCTTTTCCTATTCTTAACTGTATGGTCAAGTAAGTAAGAATTAAGGTGAGTTATAAAATTTGTAACCATTTAAAAGCAACCAATACAAAGAGAAGAACAATACCTGCATAAACACCATTCTAGAATCACTAAGTACATTAACTAGCTTCATTAATTCATCATGTGTAAGACCCTATAATATCCTAGATCATTTCAGCTTACTATTGTATGTTAAAGGGGTCCAAGACTTAAAAAATTCACTAGAGGTTAAGGCTTAGTCTTCTCCAAAGCCCCTTAAACTTTGATGATTTTATTTTAGACCTTCCCAACCTCGGAATGTTAGTTTCTAAGTTGATTCATGATTGGGGTTGTCGATAGTTTATCTCGAGTGAGTTTTAGATTTCTCGAATGATGTTTGAGACATGTTTGCTGGTAAAAATAGAGAGGCTCCACGATAAGTCCGTGACACATCATATTTGCATTGGTGGGGAGCAATGCATCGCATCGCATATCACATCGATAGAGCACAACAGTGCGTCATATTTCTCATCGGTCAACACAATTTAGTTTAATGAGTTCGGGTCCATGAGGAGTAATTGAGTCATTTCCCTCACCCTATCCCAGCTATAACACCAGATTTAGGGTCTCAAAAGAATTATTTGTCATCTTTTACACAAAATTCTCTCAAAATAAAGCAATTCTCTCTCAAGAACAAACTCCAACCTCTTCAAAATTCAAGCTCAAATCCCAAGAAAACCATTAAGAATCTTCATGAATTCTTCAATTAAGGTATGTGTGATGTTCATCCATGGTCCCTTTTCACCCATGGAGTCCAAGAATCCATTTTCAAGTTTAAATCCATGATTTTTACATGTTATTATGAGTTATCTTCATAAAGCTATTATGAATTTTGATTACAAAGTATGTTTACCATGTGTTTTTGTTGGAAATTGTCCTTGACACGTTCGAATGATGATGTTCACATGTTAAATCCTAAATCCATGAATTTTAGTATTTCAATGAACATCATCTTCATAAAGCTATTATGAATTTCGATTACAAATTATGTTTACCGTGTGTTTTCATTGGAAATTGTCCTTGACACGTTCGAATAATGATATTCGCAAGTTAAATCCTACATCCATGAATTTTAGTATTTCAATTATGTTAGCATCACATGTTTTAACTATTCTTATGATTAAGCCTATAAATTTCAAGTGTTTGATAAAATGCCTAAATGATTGGGTATTGAACAATGACTACTTATGATGTTTTCAAAGATACAGTATGTTCCTATTGTTATTGTTATCGAGTCTCGGGGGTTATGAATACCCAAAATTTAGCTGATTACCTAGTTTTCATTATCTATAGAATAATTTCAGTTATACCATGAGCAATATCATTCAGTCAATATTAGGGTTAGCTTTCAGTTTAATTGAGCTTAGTTCAGTTCAGTAATCAGTGTCTTTCAGTTGGGAGTAAAAACTTAGCACCGGGTGAATGTAGGGATGGTGTTTCCCCCGTCAGTAAGAATGAGGAACTTATCTCCCCCATCAATAGGCATGAGACGTTAGTAGCAGTCCCTAGGTTCCAGACCTATGGAGCCATCGTAGACTTTGAGGGATCCCCCGTCAGTTAGGCATGACACCCTCATCCTTTAAAATATCAGATTAGGGGATCCACACAATCAATGTTAGTACCCATGGCACAGTACTGACACCCTTCTAACTAGGGTTACAAGTTCGACCCTTATAGTACATTGGGACATGTTGGTTATAACTATCTCCCACAGTCTCAGTTCAATATTCAGTACACAGTTCATTTTCAGGTTTGCTTGATCATAGCATAAACTATCAATTATTTGGTATTAGTATTTCAGTATTTCAGTTTATAGACTATATCATAATCATGCTATTCAGTTAGTTATTATCTAATGTATATAACCCATGCATTTCTCCCTAACCTCATCTTATATACCAATACATTCAAAGTACTGATCATATACTCGTTTCTTGCTGTATGATATCTTATATCATAGGATCAGATGCTCAAGTTCCCAACCATACTTAGAACTTCTGGCATATCAGCAACAACAATAGTGGTGAGTCTTCATATATCGAGGACCATTTATATTTATTTTAGTCTTTCAGCTCAGTAGCTAGTCAGAGTTAGTTGAGGGACTGTCCCATCAACTCCTCAGTTATTTAGAGGCTTTTCAGACTATTTCAGACAGTTAGTCAGTTTATCAGTCATTATTATCAGTGTTCTCTGTATTATTTTCAAATTCTTTCAGAACTATGATTTTTAATCATATGTTTTAGTATTTAAAACCTTATAGCATTTTTAGTTAAATTTTACATATGTTATTTTGTTATCTATTTTATTCAATGCTCATAACAGGTACCAACTCATGGGTTAGCTTGTGGTCTTTTGGGACCATAAGCACCGTGTGACGTCCAGGGTATATTTTTGGGGCATTAAAAACTTGGTATCAGGGCCTAAGGTTTTAAAGTGTCCTAGAGAGTCTAAAATATGGGTTGAGTAGAGTCTTGTGCATGGGTGTAAAGTGCGCCACACTTATGGACTGGAGGCTACAAGATATTTTAGGAAAAGTTTCCCTTCATTCAGTATTTATATCGTGAGAATGAGCATGATCTCTATTTAAACTCTTTTTCTAATTCGATTTTCCTTTTCTTTATAGAACATGCCTCCCAGAAAGACTAACAAAAGAAGAAATAGGAATCAGCCCAGACCTCCATCTATTTAGGAAGATCCCCTAAATGAGCATGTCTCTCATGCCAAGTTCAGAGCTGCATTCACTACTCTGGCTCACTCTATAGTAGCTATAATAATCAACAGGCTGCTATCCTAGCTAATTTAGTGGCTAATTTAGCTGTAGCTAAGATTCGAGGTTTCACCCGAATGAATCCCTCTCAGTTTTAGTGATCTAAGTCTGATAAAGATCTGTAAGAGTTCCTTGACATAGTCAGAAGGTAACAGACATTATGGGTGTGAATTCTAGTGAGAGTGTAGATTTGGCTTCTTACCAGTTGTAGGATGTAGCTCACACCTAGTATAAGTAGTAGAAGAGGGACAGAGGTGTAGATGCAGGTCCTGTAGAGTGGGAGGAGTTTGCTATAACCTTTTTAGACAAATTCTTCCCTTTGGATTTGAGGGAAGCTAAGGTTCTGGAGTTTATTAATTTGACGCAGGGTAGTATGAGTGTAAGGAGTATTCACTTAACTCAATTGTTGAGGTATGATCCTCATGTGGTGTCTGATATTAGGTCTAGAATGAGTAATTTTGTGTCTAGTTTATCTAATAGTGTGGTCAAGGAATATAGGACCACAATATTAATTAAGGCGATGGACTTCTCTAGGCTTATGGTCCATACTTAGTAGATTGAGGAGGAGAGGGTTAAGGAGAAAGAAAGAGAGAATAATATGGCTAGGATAGGTAGTTAGAACTTTTCTCAGCCAAGATCATAGGGTGGTAACCATCCTCAATTCCATCAGAAATCTTCTGCCCCAGCTCCATCTTTAGCTAGTGCTCCAGTGCCAAGGATCAGAAATGGTAATTAGGATGGGTGCTAGGCTCTAAGACTCTGGGTAGTATGAATAGTGGTCGGACTAATGCAGTTTGCTAGAAGTGTGGTAGAAATCATTAAGGTTTATAGGGCTGGCAGTGATGTGTGTTTTGGATGTAGAGAGCCAGGCCACAGGATGAGGGAGTTTCCGACAAACATGTGGAAAGGTAGTAATGATCATCAGCAGGGCCAAGCTAACTCTTCAGCAATAGTAGCAGGTCGCCTAACTTAGTAGGGCACCACTTACAGTGCCACCAATGGTCAGCTCCAGATAGATTGTATGCCCTCCATTACCTTCAAGATCAAGAAAGTTCTCTTGATATGGTGATGGGTAAGTTACAGGTCTTTCATTTACTTGTTTATGCTTTGTTAGATCCCAGGGATTCACTCTCTTTTGTAACCCCTTATATAGCTGTCAACTTCAGAGTTAGTTTTGAAACCTTCGCAAAACCCTTCTCAATGTCTACCCAGTAGGTGTTTCTATTATAGCCAGACAGGTATACAGGAACTTTTCGGTCACAATATCCAAGAAAGTCACTTCAATTGATCTTGTAGGGTTAGAGATGACTAATTTTGATGCCATTCTAGGCATGGATTGGTTCTACTCATGCTATACTTCAGTTGACTGTAGGAATAGAGTCATTCAGTTTCAGTTTCCAAATGAACCGGTTATTGAATGGAAGGGCAGTACTTCAGCACTTAGGGGTCAAATTGTGTCATATCTTAGAGCTAGGAAAATGATATCCAAGGGATGTGTTTACAATCTTGTTCGAGTTAAACACTCTAATTTTAAGACTCCCAATCTTGAGTCAGTTATAGTAGTGAGGGAATTTCCAAATGTGTTCCTCAAAGATCTTCTTAGAGTTCCTCCTAAAAGGGAAATTAACTTTGGAGATACCTTTTTCCAGATACCCAACCTATCTCTATTTTTTCATGTAGAATGGCACCAGTTGAGTTTAAGGAATTGAAAGAACAATTGAAAGATCTCCTAGATAAGGGATTCATCAGGCCTAGTGTTTCCCCATGGGGTGCTCCAGTTCTTTTCGTGCAAAAAAAGACGGTTCTCTTAAAATGTGTATTGATTACCAACAGTTGAACAAAGTCACTATCAATAATTAGTACCCACTCTCCAAAATTAATGACTTATCAACCAAGTTTAAGGTTCCAGTTACTTCTCTAAGATAGACCTTAGATTCGGCTATCATTAGCTTAGAGTCAGAGAGTGTGACATTTCAAAAATAGCTTTCAGAACCCCATATGGTCACTTTGAATTTCTAGTCATGTCCTTTAGACTAATGAATGCCCCAAAAACTTTCATGGACTTGATAAAATAAGTGTTCAAGTAGCACTTGGACATGTTCATCATAGTCTTCATTAATGTTGTTCTTGTCTATTCTCATAGTGAAAACAATTATGCAAACCACCTCAGAATTGTATTGTAAACTCTTAAAGCCCATAAGTTATTTTCCAAATTTAGTAAGTGATAATTTTGGCTACGATTAGTAGATTTACTTAGCCATATTATTTCCGGTGATGGAATTAGAGTTGACCCTTAAAAGACCAAAGTAGTGAGAAACTGGCCCAGATCCATCTCTCCGTCAGATATCAGAAGTTTCTTGTGTTTGGTTGGCTATTACCAATAATTTGTTAAAGGGTTTTCATCTATTGCATCCCCCATATATATATTGACCCAGAATAAAGTAAAGTTTCAGTGGTCAGATTCTTGTGAGAAGAGTTTTCATGAGTTGAAGACTCGACTCACCTCAACCCTAGTTTTAACATTGCCAGATAGTTCAGATAGATTTGTTATTTACTATAATATTTCTAGAGTTGGTCTTTGTTTTGTGTTGATGCAGAGAGGCAAGGTCATAGCCTATGCCTCTAGATAACATAATCCTCACGAAAAGAATTATTCTACCTATGATCTTGAGTTAGCAACTATTGTGTTTGCCTTGAAAGTTTTAAGGCGCTATCTCTATAGGGTGCATGTTTATGTGTTCACAGATCACAAAAGCTTACAGTATGTGTTTTCACAGAAAGATCTAAATCTTTATCAGAGAAAGTGGTTGAAATTGTCGAAAGACTATGATATGAGTGTTTTGTATCACCTAAGAAAGGCCAATATAGTGGCAGATGCCCTTAGTAGATTGTCTATGGGTAGTATTTCTCATGTTGAGGATAATAAGAAGAAGTTAGTTAGGAAGGTTTATTATCTTGTTAGAATAGGTGTTCATTTGGTTGATTCAGCTGAGGGTAGTGTATGGGTTCAGAATAGTTTGAGATCTTCTTTTGTTGCCAAAGTGAAATAAAAGCAAGATAGGGATCCTAGTCCAGTTAAGTTGATGGATTCAGTCAGAGATCAAAAAGTAGAGGTTTTCTCCCAAGGGGGAGATGGTGTGTTGCTATGTCATGATAGGTTGTATGTGCCGTGCGTTGATGGGTTAAGGTAGAGAATTATTACAGAAGTGCATGGTACGCGGTATTCTATTCACCTAGGGGCCACTAAGGTATACCATGATTTGCGGGAGATCTATTGGTAGAGTGGTATTAAGAGGGATATTGCATAGATTGTAGCTAAGTACTCTAATTATCAGTAGGTTAAGGTTGAGAACCAAAGGCGTAGTGGCACTATGCAGGAGTTCAGCATCCCCACTCAAAAGTGGGAAGAGGTGAACATTGATTTGTAACAGGATGGTCTCATTCACATCTTTAGCATGACTCGATTTGGGTTATTGTAGATAGAATGAACAAATTAGATTATTTCTTGCCAGTTCATACTTCTTATTCAGCTGAAGACTATACCAAGCTTTATCTCAAAGAGTTGGTTAGGTTGCATGGAGTCCCATGGTCTATCATCTCAAATAGAGGTACTCAGTTTACATATTACTTTTGGAAGACATTTCAGAAGGGTCTTAGTACCTAAGTTTATCTCAGTAGAACCTTTTGATAACGCTCAAATTACACTCTTAAATGGGTGTAAACGATCGTTGTCAATATAAAACCAACTAGGTTGGGATCGAATCCCACAGGGAATATAGTGTGAACTCAAGTTGTTTGCAATTTAGTCCACTGATAGTTTAATATTTCCTGAAATAGGGGGTTTAGGTTTAACAAGTTGTTGTTTGTCACTTTAATTTCGGTGTTTATAAATCAAGAGTTTATGAAATAACCAGAATTATGTTCACTAGGGCTTCCGGTACAAGATAGATGCTAAAAGTGATTCAAGATTCTTACGGTGGGTCGGATAACAAGCTATCTCTATCGATGTTATGCTTAAATGTCTCTCGACCTACTTAAGCATTTAATTCCCTAATCCTCTCGGACTTAGGAAATTTCTATTTACTATCCAGATTTTACCTCAAGTTAACTAACCTTGTTACAGTGTTGATTATTAAACGAAGTATTTTTGAGTCCCTGTTGATAATTCACTTCCTACTATATTTGATTTCTTTCTCAAGAAAATCAAAGTAGGTGTGTCTACTATTTGCAACTAACAGACGTTAATTAAAACTTTAGAATTATCAAGAAATCCTACCACCTTTTGAATCTAAAATACTTAGCACCTCATCAAGACCTAACCCTAGATCCCATAACTCAAGTTAATGGAGTTTATCCACTCATGATGTAACGAACTAAACACATATTTGAATTCATGATTTGAAATATAAACTTACAGAGATGAATAATAACTAGTGAATTGCAGATTAGATCACAAAGGAAAAATCCCAAAATACTGATAATAATCTCTCTAAAAAATAGTTGTGTTGTTCAAGTCAAGAAGTAAAGAGAGAAAATATGAAAATATGTTGTCCAAAACTCAAGGTGTCAACCTTGTGCAGAATAATAATGATAATCACAACAATAATGATTCCTAGAAACCCTAAAACAAAGCTTTAAATAGTTTACCCTAAATAAGGAAACAAAATCATGGTTACAGCTTTTTCTCAGAATACACGACAACTATTGGTGATACCTTATCAGGATCCTAACGACTTATCAAGAATGTCGTCAGGTCTTCTTCAAATCTACACTAGTCCTATCTTAGGTTGACGGTAACTTCTGACGGCTTATCAGGAATTTGATGACTTATCAAAAATGTCTCATATTTTTGCTTTAATTCTCATGTCCTGCCTAAGTCTGACGACATTCCTAATGACTTATCACCATTATGATGTCCTATCATAAAATATCGTTAATTCTACCTGCTGGAACTCATTCCCTGTTTAAGGCTGACAACAAACTTGATAACTTATCAGATCCTTGATGGCTTATCACAAAATGCCGTCATAACTTCCACTTTAGGCCAATTCTCTATCTACTGATGACGACCTACCTGATAGCTTATCACAGGGCTGAAGACTTATCACAAATGTCGTCAGCCACACTTGTCTTCAGATTTCTTCAAATTTCAACCTTTTTGCTTCCATTATTGTTGGTTCTCTATCATATAAGCTTAAACTGTAAAATGAAACATAAACTAATCAAAAATAACTAAAGTTGCTCAAGACCTTGCAATTATTTAGAGTTAAAAGCCTCAAATATATTAGCATATGCTCATACATCAACACCCTTAACTTAAAACAATTGCTTGTCCTCCAGCAACTAAAACATAACTAAGAGAATACAAAGTACAATTTGGAAGCTAACTACTCATATTTGTTCAGAATAATTTCACCATCTCCAAGGTCATCCAATTTAAAACTCACTGTTGATGTTTTGAATAACAACCATGCAACTCACAAGTATCAAGATATGGAAAAAATTCAATAATAACAATCATGTCATACCAAGATCACACTATCTGAACAAGTCAGTAACTTAGAAACATACCCAATGTGCCCTCACAACAAAGAAATCCCTTTTTCACTCATATCAGAATTCATATACATAAACATAGGGATAATCATAAGTCTCACTCTCAGAATGAATTTCTAAACACTGCATGTCAAATACCATAGGCTTGCCCTTATAGTCAGTACCCAAATCTTCAGTTAGGTGAGTTAGGATCACTTTAGGGCTTTTCTTAGGCTTGTAATGTAGGCTATGGGCTAGTAAGATATTCATGGATATTTTAGAGTGAATATGCCTCCTTGAAACTACACTAAACTCTTAAGGTTTCACTTCTCAACCTTCTTTTCATTCTCTTCTTTTATTGATCACACATGCTCAAGATAGATGCGGTCTTCTCAATCATCATATTATCTTTCTATCATCTTTAACACAATTGTCTCTTTTCTTATTCTTTTTTCACCGCACCTAACTTTTTATTCTTTTCTCTTATTCTACCTCTCTTTATGCTCATTTTGCATCACGCACCCTTATGATAGCCACTTAACTTTGGTATTTGCCTAAGTTAAGGTGCACAGTATCCAAGGAGGACCAGGGCTAAAATAGGTTCATTGTGAGGTAAATGGGAAGGTAAAAGGTTTCACAGAAAGAAACAGGCATATAGGCTCAAATCAGGGATCAAGGGATATTATTCATATTGGGAAGGTCATTTAGGCTAAAAATGGGTTACAATAAAAAATGGCCTATGATCCTTTCCTAACCCCTATCCTACAACCTAGGTAGGACTAATAGGGTAAGTTCTAGATTTGGCACACAGCAGGAGCTGTGTAAAACCTCATACACACATGACACACAAGTACATCGCATATCAATACTTATCCGATTCATGCAATTTGTTTAGCAAAAATCATCAAGTTGCTAGACTAATGCCATAAAAAGATGCACCGCAGTCACAGATAATGCAAATCAAACAGTTATAAACTCAGATCAATGGAGAGGTTCTCAAAATTTACAAAATAAGCTAACTACCTCAAGTACCTATATTACTCTTAATTATCTACCAAGAATTGTTACAACAATATCCTACCCTGCATCCTCAACTTAAAATTGAAAATAAAGCTAAACTAAGGGTTAAAGTATACCTGGAATGGATCAATCCTAGGGTTCATGGGTTTCTCACCCTGCTATTGCATTATCTGCTACCTTCTCTCCATCGGGAGCTTCTGGCCTTGCAGTGGTAGGGGGTCTACTAGATGAGGAACCTACAACCCTGGCTTTCAAAGCCTCCTCCCATAATTCATTGTCCACTAGGGACTCCATTCTTGCTTTCTTTAACTCCTCTTTTTTGGCCTTCTTTTTTACCTTGTTTTTCACTCTTCTTTCTTCCTCGCTGTCAGGGTCTTCTCCTTATCTTTACCCTTCTGCTCCTCTTTTTTTTTCTTTTTCTTTGGTGAATCTCCATTGAGGTCAAGAATTAGAATTTCTTTCTCAGATTCATGCATAGCCGGATCTACCAGCACCATAAATTGGTGCTGCTTTAACACCCCAACATCTTCTTTTACCTTATTCAAGGCCGCTCTGAATGTAGCAAGATCATCTTCTAACATTTATTTTGCCCGTGCATTAAATTGATTCTCTAAATTTACAACCCGTCTAGGCAGAGTCATAAAAGGCTCAAGGGCAACCTTAGTTCTCTTGTCTACTGCAGTGGAAAACTGTTTGGAAAAAACATGTAGATGTGCCTCACACCATTTAGCTTGTTTGGCCACTTTTCTGATATCGATCAAATAAAATTCAAATCCTACTAATTCTCTAGGAGCTGAGGGATTGGGTTCATTCTCAGGCACTGAACCTGCTTGTGCTGAAAAAGTTGGATGCGCAATCTCAGAATCTTTCACTTCCACATTAGGTGTTGAATCGGCATCTGTAACTGGAGGGTCTGTTGCTATCTCTACACCTCTATCAAGTCTCATCCTAGCTGATTTTCATCATACCATATGGAATTATTGATCTTTCGGGCAAGAATATCATCATTAACCCTTGCAATCTCTGGCACATTAGCAGCTCGACACAACTCTATGATAAGATATAGGAAAGGATAAGCAGTGTCGGTTCTTGACATTCTAATCTTTATCTCATCAGCAATGATTTCCCTAAAATTAAGGGGGAACTACTGCATAATGCTTGTTACTAGGATAAATCGGTCGTCACCCAGAATGTTGTCTCTATTAGTGGGCATTGGCCAGATACACTCTATACCCCACCAAAACTTTACATCTTGAGTCAAAGAGGACTTATAGATTCTCTCATTTGGGTTGTTCACCCATGCTGGTTCCCCTTCAGCTATGATGTTGGCCAGGAACGGATATTGATTTGCCCAATTTTTAATTTGACAATAGACTGATGGTAAAGTGGCCTGAGGAGTGAAGTTGGGGCCATGCAAGAACTTGTTGATGGTTTTGATTAAGATATCAACCGTTATGCCCCTTACCTACACTCTCTCCAATAGGGGCTGGTCTGCAACTCTTTCTCCTAAACTACATATATTTTCCAACTGAGCCTGGTAGTTCACATAAAACTCTCAGACCAGTGCAGGGCAAAATGAGCTCCCCCCTTTTGTAGACCGTTCCAAGCCGTACTCTTGGAACTTCTATTCCATTTCAAGATACCTATGTAGACCTTTGGTAATAATCCTCTTTTTTTCCTGAATCGGCCTTTTAGTTCTTCTTCTATCAGTTCTGCGAAGCTCAGTAGTGAAGATGCCCTCTGCCTTGGGAATTTGCCATCTAGCATTGTCTCAAACTTTGTTCTTATATTTGATAAGCGTTCCCCAAATTGGAAACTCATCATCATCTTATTGTTCAGTGGAGAGGGATTTAGATGTTGTTCCCTCAGACTCAAGCTCCTCAGACTCTTCATGTTCTTTCTTTTCAGATTCAGCATATTCAGACTCATGCTGCTCATATTCAGAATGTTCAGATGCCTCCTGCTCAGAAGAAGTTATTTTTTCAATGTCTTCACTATCCTCCACCTCAACTAGTAGGGGTGGTGGAGGCTGGTTAGGGCTTTGCTTCTTCTTTCACTTCCTGAGCATAGGTTCTTCCTCTTCATAATCAAACTCTTTATTGATGAGCTTATGATGTACACTTTTCTGCTTTTCCTTCTTTGTAAGAATGGGGATATTTTCTTTGGGTGTCATTATAGGGTTCCTGTAGCAATAGAAAAACCATTAGTCAATCCGCAAGAGCCTAAATACAAACACATTAATTATTAAGCTTCACATCCTTTGAAAAGGCTCATTCATGCTTCAGGTTCCAGGTGTGATGATATTTCTTGATAAGCCATCATTACTGTGATAGCTTATCATAATTATCGTCATCCTTCGACAGAACCTGCAAAACTCTATCAACTTCTGATGATATTTCTGATAAGCCGTCATAAATGTGATAGCTTATCACAAATGTCGTCAGCTCTAAATAGAACTTACTTTATCTTAGTAGCCTTTGATGACATTTCTGATAAGCCGTCACAGTTGTGATAGATTATCATGAATGTCATTTGCTCTTACCAGAACCCCACTTTTGATTTTAACTCAATCTTTGGTCCCATTATTTCTCAAAATCCACTTGAGTTCTGATTTGTGAGCTGAATTTTAAGCCTTAGACTTGCACAACAAACCCTACTTCCAAATTTCAGCCCCTTTTCTAGTTGAACTTGGTTCAAGTATCTTAGGAAATTGGGTTGTCATCAATCTATCCCTTACTACTTGAAAAGAAAAGTTAAATTTAGAGCATACCCGATGGGAGCCTTCAATGTGATTACACGCACAAGAGGAAGTAGGAAGAAATTCTTGATTTTAATTGCAAACCCACACACAAGGAAACTTTCTTTTTGTTTTACTTGGAAAATTATTTTGAACAAGGAAATAAAATACTCTAAATATTGAAGGGAATTAACTTAAAAGGAAGTAAAAACAAGCGGGAAGGTGGAAAGGTTCGACTAGGCCCAAGTCGGATCTTTATAATTGGCCCAAATTTGGTTGTTAAGTTACTTTCTGACGACATCTTATGATGTCTTGTCACAGGTGTGATGACCTATCATAGATGTCGTCAGCCTTAACAAACTTTAATTCCAAATTGGCCTTTCTGACGATAATTCTGATAGCTTATCACCGTTTTGATGACTTATCATGAATACCGTCAGGACCTTTTCTGCTGATTTCATTAGTTTTCCACCTTCTGTGAACTAAATCCTAACTACAAAAATAAACACTTTACTTGAATATAAAATTTTGGATATCCTCCCAATAGCGCCTAATTTACTATCGTGACACGACTTGGTTATCTTGACTACTCGGACTTTGCCAAAACAACCTGTTGATACCACTTTATCATCTTCATAGAATACATCAACGATTGAGAAAACACCCATCTCTTTATACTGAGTCATGGATGAGTGTATCTCTAAGTGTGCTTCTTTATTATTTATCCTGAACTTCAACTCATTCAGCTCCATTTCTACGATCACTTTCCCAGTTGCAAGGAATGGTCTACCCAAGATGATGGTCACTTCAAAGTCCACCTCGCAATCTAGGACTACAAAATTAGCAGGCAGAATAAAATCGGCTACCTTTACTAAAACATCAAGTAATATGCCCACAAGCTACTTCACAGACTATCTTCCATCACTAACAATGTATTTGTTGGGGTAGGATTCCCCAAACCCAGTTTCTTGTACACAACAAGTGGCATTAGGTTTATACTGGCTCCCAGTTCACATAATGCTTTGGTGAATTTCAAGGAACCAATAGTACACGAAATGGTAAACGCTCCTAGGTCTGCCTTTTTCTACACTAAAGACCTTGTAGAGATAGCGCCACAATGGAGAAGATTGTCCTCCAGCTCAAGGCTAACCTTCCATTTCTTGGTCATAAGGTCCTTCATGAACTTTCTGTATCCTATCATTTGCTCAAGTGCCTCAACCAAAGGCACATTTATTGCTAATTACTTGAGCATTGCCAGGAATTTGCTGAATTTTTCATCCTCAGGCTTCTTCTTCAATCGTTGAGGAAAGGGAGGTGGTAATCTTGGGATATTTTTCAACACCACTTCCTCTTCCTTCTTTCTTTCCTTCTTTGAAGCATTAACAGAACTATCCAGCTTCTCAGACTTTACTGGATTGCTTTCTTCGAGTTTATTAACAACTACCTCACCATCTACAGATTTTCCTACAGAAGGGCCAGGTAATATCTTACCACTCCTAGTGGTAATCATCATATATGAGTCATCATTCTATGGATTCTGAACCATATCGCTTGGTAATGATCCGCTCTTTCTTTGGTTGAATTTAGCAGAAAGTTGGCTCATATGCTTCTCCAACTGTTTGAGGGAAGTGAAGTGTGAGTGCACCAACTGACTGATGGATGTCAAATTAGTCTTCATGGTGATTACAACAGATTTCGTGGCCTCAACTTTCTTCAATAATTTCTCCATCATGTCCTCCATGGACATCTTTCCAGATCTAGTTGCAGTAGCTACTTGATTTCTAGGAGGAACATATAAACCACTCCTATCATTATTGCTTCTCTAGTTTCCTTGCTCCCTGTCTTTTTAACCAAGCTTTTCATAAATGTTTCGACCTTGATTCCTTGGCTATTGCCTCGAAACCCCCTGATTATTAACATAATTTGCCTCTTCTTCAAGCTCTACATCCACCCGGTCTTGAGATATTATAGCTTTCAATTTCTTAGTATTCCTTAATAATAAGTGCTTGGTGAGCAATTCTATCTAAGTCTTTAGATGGGCCATGTCTTGATCTCGCTCCTCATCTCTCCTGCATTGTTCAACAGACATACCAATAGAAATAGAGGGGCTTACTACCACAGATTCCCTAGTATGCCAAGCCCAACTCTGTTTGGTCATTCTATTTAGCATATCTGAGGCATCTTAAAAAGATAGATCAATAAATGAACCACCAATAACATTATCTACAATCGGATTTGTTACAGAGTTGAGAGCCCTGTATAAAGTCTCCATCAAGTGTAGGTCTGTCATATTATGGTTCGAACACTGTATTAGATTCTTTTTAAATCTCTTCCAAGTCTCATGCAAAGCTTCAGTAGGAAGCTATCTAAAATTGCTGATTTCATCCCTCAAATGTACCCTCCTGGAGGATGTAAAAAATCATTCTAGGAGCTTTTCATTCAATTGCCTCTAGTGGGTGATGAAATCAGGCGTAAACTTATTTAGCCACAATATTGCCTCCCCAGATAGAATGGGAACAACCTCAACCAGATAGTGTTCTAGACCACTCCGGGGTTATTAAAAGATTTGCAAATGGTGACAAAATTCACCAGATACAGGTTCGAATCATCCCTAGGAAGGACACCAAACAACCCCTTCAGATTGATGAGTTGGACTATAGTACTTGTAATGTTGAACTTGGATCCAGGTTCCAACGGTAGAGGAATAATTTCACCCGTTGTACCTGCTCCATCCATGCCATCATCATTATCATTCAGATCATACTAGACCAGTTGGTACTCTTGTCTTCTTTGGAATAAACGGTTTCGATTAACATTATGTGGCACTTGTGTAGCTATCTGATTTTCACGCCTTGGGTTACCAGGGTTCAATAACTCTTCATCCCCCAATCTTCATCCTCAGGGTTTGGATGTCGTGCATGTTGCCCGGTATTTTGCACATTCACCTGAGTCTAGCTAAGGCTGCCAGTTTGTCAACCTGTTGCTGTTCTGCCATTCTTCCTATTCTTTGTGGTTCTGGATTTAGTGGTAATAATGTTTCTCCAAAACTTCTGGTGCTTGGCATACACTATAAAATCCTACAAATAAATATAAATCTAGGAAACTTAACTAACAGTCAATTAGCGTATACAAACTTTAGCTTACAACCATATTCCCCGGCAACGGTGCCATTTTTGATAACGCTCAAATTACACTTTGGAATGGGTGTAAGTGATCATTTTCAATATAAAACCAACTAGGTTGGGGTCGAATCCCACAGGGAATATGGTGTGAACTCAAGTTGTTTGCTATTTAATCCACTGATAATTTAATGTTACCTAAAATGAGGGGTTTAGGTTTAACAAGTTGTTGTTTGTCACTTTAATTTCGGTGTTTGTAAATCAAGAGTTTACGAAATAACTAGAATTATGTTCACTAGGGCTTTCGGTACATGATGGATCCTAAAAGTGATTCAAGATTCTCATGGTGGGTCGGATAACAAGCTATCTCTATCGATGTTATGCTTAAATGTCTCTCGACCTACTTAATCATTTAATTCCCTAGTCCTCTCAGACTTAGGGAATTTCTATTTACTGTCCAGATTTTACCTCAGGTTAACCAACCTTGTTACAGCGCTGATTATTAAACAAAGTATTTTTGAGTCCTTGTTGATAATTCACTTCCTACTATATTTGATTTCTTTCTCAAGTAAATTAAAGAAGGTGTGTCTACTGTTTGCAACCAATAGGCGATAATTAAAACTTCAGAATTATCAAGAAATCCTACCACCTTTTGAATCTTAAATACTTAGCACCTCATCAAGACCTAACCCTAGATCCCATAACTCAGGTTAATGGAGCTTAGTCACTCATGATGTAATGAATGAAACACATAATTGAATTCATGATTTGAAAGATAAACTTACAGAGATGAATAATAACTAGTGAATCGTAGATTAGATCACAACGGAAAAATTCCAAAATACTGATAATAGTCCCTCAAAAAAATAGTGTTGTTCAAGTCAAGAAGTAACGAGAGAAAATATCAAAATATGTTGTCCAAAACTCAAGGTGTCGACCTTGTGCAGAATAATAATGATAATAACAATAATAATGATTCCTAGAAACCCCTAAAACAAAGCTTTAAATAGTTTACCCTAAATAAAGAAACAAAATCAAGGTTACAACTTTTTCTCAGAATAGACGACGACTATTGGTGACGCCTTATCAGGATCCTGACGACTTATCAAGAATGTCGTCAGGTCTTCTTCAAATCTGCGCTAGTCCTGTCTTAGATTGACGGCAACTTCTAACGGCTTATCAGGACTGTGATGACTTATCAAAAATATCGTCACACTTTTTCTCCAATTCTTATGTCCTGCCTAAGTCTGACGGCATTCCTGATGACTTATCACCATTATGATGGCCTATCACAAAATATCATCGATTCTACCAGCTGGAACTTATTCCCTATTTAAGGCTGACAACAAACTTGATAACTTATCAGACCCTTGACAACTTGTCATAAAATATCATCACAACTTCCACTTTAGGCCAATTCTCTATCTACTGATGACGACCAACCTAATAGCTTATCATAGGGCTGACGGCTTATCACAAATGTCGTCAGCCATACTTGTCTTCAGATTTCTTTAAATTTCAACCTTTTTGCTTCCATTATTATTGGTTCTCTATCATATCAGTTTAAACTGCAAAATCAAACATAAACTAATAAAAAATAACTAAAGTTGCTTAATACCTTGCAATTATTTAGAGTTAAAAGCCTCAAATATGTTAGTATATGCTCACATATCATCTTTCACCCTCAGACAGATGGTCAGACAGAGAGGACCATACAGACCTTAGAGGATATATTGAGACCATGCGTTTTCAACTTTAAGAGTAGTTGGGATGATCACTTGCCTTTGATCGAGTTTGCCTAGCATAGCAGTTATCATTCTAATATTTAGATGGCTTTATTTGAGGCTCTCTATAAGAGGAGATGTAGATATCCCATTGGTTGGTTTGTGGTGGGTGAGACTATGCTGATAGGGCCTGCTTCAGTATTTGATGCATTAGAGAGAGTTCAGTTGATCAGAAAGAGGCTTAAGACAGCCCAAAGCCTTCAGAAATCCTATGCAGATGTGAGAAAAAAAGATCTTGAGTTTGAGGTTGGAGACTTAGTCTATTTGAAAATCTCTCCCATGAAAGGAGTGAAGAGATTTGGAAAGAAGGGAAAACTCAGTCCCCAATATGTTGGCCCTTATAGAATCTTAATTTGTTATGGGAAAATAGTGTATGAGCTTGAGTTGCCTGAATATTTGGCATCTGTTCACCTAGTATTCCATGTTTTTTTATTAATAAATTGTATTGGTGATCTAGCTATAGTTGTTCCTTTAGAAAGTACAGATGTTTAGGATAGCCTTTCATAAGAAAAAATCCCAGTCGAGATCCTTGATCGCCAGATTCATAAACTAAGGAACAAAAAAGTTCCCTTGGTCAAAATTTTTTGGCGAAACCAGTCTGTTGAGGGAACTGCTTGGGAAGCAGAAGTAGATATGTGAACCAAGTACCCTCACCTCTTCTCCACAAACTTAGACTCCACTTAAGGTAGCAGTTTTTCTAAGATTGTATCTTTTGTATTCTTAGTTCTAACCATGTAATCATACTCATGACATTGCATGTGTTCATGGATTAGTTTAATTATATATCATATTTCAGTCTCAGTCATGTAACCATGTTTTCAATTTTGCATATTCAGCATGTAATCTCAGTACATTAGTATTCTCATCTTAATCAGTCTCAGTCGAGGATGAATGTTTCCAAGGGGGAGATATTATGAGACCCCGTAAGATCCTAGCTCATTTCAGCTTACTATTGCATGTTAAAGTGGTCCAAGACTTAGAAAATTTCACTAAGAGTTGTCTTAGTCTTCTCCAAAGGACATTAAACTTCGATGATTTTATTTTTGACCATATTGACCTAGGAACATTAGTTTCTAAGTTGATTCATGATCGGGGTTGTCAATAGTTCATCTTGGGTGAGTTTTGGATTTTTTGAACGACGTTTGAGACCTATTTCGATGGTCAAAACCACAGGCTCTGCGATAGGGCTGCGACGCATAACATTTTTTGTTGGTAGGGATCAATGCGGTGTGTCACATACCATATCGATAGAGCACTGTGGCGCATTGTATTTCTCATTGGTTAGTCCGATTCAATTTAATAAGTTTGAGTATATAAGGGGTTAATTGAGTTATTTCCTCACCCTATCCCAGCGATAACATGAGATTTAGGGTTCCAAAAGCATTGTTTGTCATCTTTTACACAAAATTCTATCAAAATAATGCAACTTTCTCTCAAGAACAAACCCTAGTCTCTTCAAAATTCAAGCTCAAAACCCAAGAAAACCATCAATAATCTTCATGAAACCTTCAATTAAGGTATGTGTGTTGTTCATCCATAGGACCTTTTCACCGATGGAGTCCAAGAATCCCTTTTCAAGTTTAAAGCCATGATTTTTACATATTATTATGTGTTATCTTCATGAATCTATTATGAATTTTGGTTACAAATTATGTTTACCATGTGTTTTTAAGGGAAATTGTCCTTGACACGTTCGAATGATGATGTTCGCATGTTAAATCCTAAATCCATGAATTTTAGTATTTCCATTATGTTAGTATCACATGTTTTACTATTCTTAAGTGTTTGATGAAATGCCAAAATGATTGGTTTTGAACAATGACTACTTAAGATATTTTTAAAGCTTTAGCATGTTCCTATTGTGATTGTTATCGGGATCTGGGGTTATGAATACCCAAAATTTAGCTAATTACCTAGTTTTTATTACCTACAGAATAATTTAAATTATACCATGATTAATGTCATTCATCGAGTAACTAGGGTCGGTTGTGAGTTCAATTAAGCTTAGTTTAGTCCAGTAATTAGTGTCTTTCAGTTGGGAGTAAAAACTTAGCACCGAGTGAATGTAGGGATGGTATATTCCCCGTCAGTAGGCATTATGAACTTGTCTCCCCTGTTTGTAGGCATGAGGTGTTAGTAGCAGTCCCTAGGTTCCAGACCTATGGTGCCACCATAGACTTTGAGGGGTCCCCCTTCAGTTAGGCATGACACCCTCATCGTTTAGAATATCAGATTAACGGATCCATATAACCAATGTTAGTACCCATGACACAGTACTGACACCTTTCCAACTGGGGTTACAAGTTTGACCTTGATAGTACATTGGGACATGTTGGTTATAGCTAGCTCCTACAATCTCAGTTCAATATTCAGTACAGAGTTTAATTTTAGGTTTGCTTGACCATAGCATACAACTATCAGTTATTCAGTATTAGTATTTCAGTATTTCAGTTTATAGACTATATCAGAATCATGTTTTATGCTTGGTCATGCATTCTTAGATTTTATAGCTTTATGCATTCATACTCAGTTATCTTATGCTATTTAGTTAGTTATTATCTCATGCATATAACCCATGAATTTTTTACAAACCTCATCTCATATACCAATACATTCAAAGTACTAATCACATACCTATTTCTTTATTTATGATGTCTTATATCATAGGTTCGGACGCTCTGGTTCCCAACCATACTTAGAACTTCCAGCGTATCAGCAACAGTATCAGTAGTGAGTCCCTATATATTGAGGACCGTTTATATTTATTTCAATCTTTCAGCTCAATAGTCAGTCGGAGTTAGTTAAGGGATTGTCCCATCAACTCCGCAGTCAGTTAGAGTTTTTTCAGACTATTTCAGATAGTTAGTTAGTTTATCAGTCATTATTATCAGTGTTCTCATTATTGTTTTCAAACGCTTTCGAAACTATGATTTTTAATCGTACGTTTCAGTATTTAAAGCCTTATGGCATTTTTAGTTAAATTCTACATATGTTATTTTTTTATTTGTTTTACTCAGTGCTCACAGTAGGTACCAGCTCATGGGTTAGCTTGTGGTCTTTTGAGATTGTAAGTACTGTGTGGCATCCAAGGTGTATTTCCAGGGTGTTACATCATGGTTCCCATAATCCTAGCTATCAGATTTAGCTACTCATATTTGTATAATCAAAATTAGAATTTATAGAAAAGTAATGATTGTGAACTTACAAATTAAGTAGAAAAAATTTAAAATCTTGAATCATTAAACTGAGATCTATAATCAAGAATCAAAGAATGTAATCTCTCCAAAAAAACAAAGAACAATGTATAGCAAAACAATATACTATTTTCCATAGTATATAGAGTCCATAAACTATATAACAAAACCTCGGAAAGGTAATTATTAAGAAAAAAATAACTATCCTAAACATAATGGTATTACAAGCCATCAACTTTCACAGCTCGTGGTTTTCCTTCCCAATTGATGATCTAAAATTTGTGATTCATTGTTAGAAATTCCACGAGTCAATGTATGACTCTTGGTTAGAATCCATAAACTGTAATAAGACTCGTGGTTTTGTAATACTCCAGATTCTTAGCCCTTGAAAAATTCTTGAGCTTTAGGCTTACTGTGTTGTTCATGACTCATGGTGATGAGTCGTGAGATGTGGTTACGGGTCATAGGACCCTGGTTATAACCAAACTAGAAACTTAGTGGCAAAGTTCTGCTCTAAGTACGAGTTTCTCACTATGAACCGTGAGGATATGTTATGAGTCATAGGTTAAAATCATAGGATGTCCAGTGTTTAATTCATTTGGGTTCTGTGTAGCTCATGACTAGACCTTACGAGTCGTAAGATATCATTACAAGTGGGTTGATGGAGTCGTAAGGTGGGCAGTGTATGGGGGTCTTAATCACGGTCTTGGTTATGACTCGTGGTCACGAATCATAAGGTATGGTTACGAGTCAAGGGGTTGACTCGTAACCAAAAGGCTTCTTTTTCTAGCTTTTAAGTTAAGGGCATTCTAAATATTTCTCCTCTTTCCCAACTTAAAACCCACATCTTATAACTTATTTAGGTTATCATTAGTTATCATAAACATATCAAATAACCTCTCATAACACTCCCAAATTCTCAAGGCCAAGAACACTTAGGGTTTTCATTAAGCTAATCAATTGGGACTTTTAAGGGCGATTTCTCTCCGTACTTCTTGGTGATTAAGGCATGTTACTCTTCCCTTATTGTTATTTTATTAAAAGCACATGTTTTAAGGTATAACTTTCATGGTATTATTATGGTTTGAAACAAGGGTTGGGGATTTTGAATGCTTGTGATTGAATGATGTTTTCCCATATTTTAATTATGATTATTCATTTTTTTAAATGTGGTTTTGTACATGTGGGTGCATGGGTATGCTGAATGAACTTGGAAATTGTGATTTCTTAAACTTGTGACTTTTGAAATGATTATGACCCTGACCCAGCCTTATATGGTGAAAGTGGTTTTTAATTATAAGAAATGTGGGAATTTGAATTGTGGCATTATGATATTAAATTGAACCTTATGGAACTATGTTTTCACAAACTATGGATTTAATAAACTAAAGGAGGTGAAGGTATTCCTCCAAATTAATTTTATGAACTAAATGAGGGCGTGGCATTCCCTCAGGTTAAACATGATTTTCTTGGCATAAAGTTTAACTTGCAAGTGAAGGGTACAACGATACCCATGTGTGCCTTAATGGTTGGTTCATTCATCAATAATTAGGATGATCTGCAACTTGTTTTAATTAGGCTTATTGGGGGTTATGTAGTGATGTCGTGAAGGTGTGGGTGTTAGATAGCTTGTACTGGAAACTCGTGTTTGCCAACATAAGGTTTGATTTTGATGACCTGTGTGTATAGGTCACACTTGATATATTTTGCGATGGCTAACTACCTAGATGGCTTATCTTTCCCTTAGATTTTTTTGGTACGTGCAACTAACATGCACCAGGGCCCTTTCAGCAAAGGAAGATGAACCCATGTAGCCCGTGGGTGCCTTTTTTATGATGGTTGAGCTACATAGTCTAGGATAAAAGATTTAATTCATGATTAAACTTACTCCCTATCCTGTTATGATATATATATATATATATATATATATATGTATATATATATATGTATATATATATATATGTAATTGCATATAGTTATGTACATTGGTTTGACTTAGTTTTGAGTTGATGGACTTACTTTCTCTTTAACCTTGAGTACATGCTAGTGTTCACCCCACTAACCGTCTTTGGATGTTGTATCCCCAAGCGATGTAGGTGTCGAAGCAATTTCTACTTTTCCTTTGCAGATAGGTGGATCAACCCGATTCGTTGGTCTTTGGTAGTGATGTGGTGAGATTCATTCCTCCGAAATACTTAGTCATTTCATTAGTATCCTTCCATAATTTAGAACTGAAGAGTTCACATTAACATTATCATTGTGATTGTAATTTTTAGAGTTGGGGGCATGTCCCAATGTTTTATTGGTAATCATTTGGTAGAGGCTTTGTTTGGACTACTGTGGTCATGGCATAGGTGGTATGATTTGGTTTAGCTTGGTTGGTTTTGGTTATAGACTATTATAATGTCTTTAATATTGAATTCTCTTATCTTGTTATATGTTCAGAATTCATCCGACAAACGGTGTAAGGTATAGTTTGTGGTTTGGGTATTTAGGGGTGGTCTCCGGTCCTTGTTGGACTTGAGATACCTGTTACGTCTAGGACCTGGTTTGGGTTGTGAAAGGTTTGAAAGTCCAAGCTTCCTTCATTCAAATCTTTCTTTGTATGATGCTTAGAAAGAAGCAACATGGCCCGTGGTTTGCTTTACATAGCTTGTAGACTAGTCTCACACTATTTGAGGCTAACATTTCACTCTTCTGCATTTTAACTTTACGAGTCAAAGTATAACCTATCCTATATTTGTCAATTTTTTGTATGAGTCATGGTATCAACCTTGTACTTCATCTCCTCATATTCCTCAGTACGATTGTAGGTATGGTTCGCAGAATCATTGTACTACTCGTACTTAGAATCCATTAGCCGCACTTAGTTTGTTTCAACTTGTTTTTTCAAATTTAACCTTTTGGGGATTTTTTTCCTACATAATCACTTACAAACCCATGATATGAAATAAAATATACTTAAGATCATGCATAATTCTATTTTAAGCATCAAAATCACCATAAAATCATGGCACATCTATTTAGTGTCATAAAATGAGCATATTTGACACTTAGGGAGGCTAGTAATTTTTGAATTAAGTATTGCATAGTTAAAGGACATCATGGACTGAGGAATAGGGATATGCACTGCATACATGAGCCTCCTATTTAGGCCCTACACTAAGGAGCACACTTGAAGAGGTCATTGGACAACCTGAACGGTAGGGGGAATGACGCACAAGACACTTTCTGCGTTGGGGGGTGTTGTGCACACTCGCTTCCCAAGAATAAAATTCTGCTCTACCTTTTTAAATTAGGGGAAATCTCATTATTCTACCCTCATTTAAATCCCTAAACCCATTTTTAATCCTAAATTCATCCCAATACACTTAGATTTATCTCAAATCCTAAACTCATTTCTCTCCCCAAGCTCAACATCTCAAGAAAGGCATTTTAATTACTAAGCTCTAAAGGCTCCAATTTTAAGAAATTCTCCAAGAATATTCCATTTAAAGGTATATAGGACTTCAGTGTGGGTTTTTCTTTCATCTCAATGTCCAAAACTTTATCACTTTCATGAATTCAAGTTTATTCTTAGGGTTTATGAACCCACTTTTAATTCCCTCTCTATTTATGCAAATTTCATGATTTTCTTGGAGCTTTTATTTATGATTATGATATATATGAATATTGCATTTATTTGTATGCTTAGCAAGGTCTATCCTTGTTGCAATTTAATTCTTGACATGATTTATACACATTATTCTTAAAGCTTATATTTTAAAGTATGAATTTTTGAGCCTTTACAAGAGTATGAACATTCAAGGAGATATAATACCCCGTAAAAGGGTGAAATTCAAAATAGTATTGAAATATGAATTTTTAGAAAAGATTCAAGCTTTATGTTTGAGTAGATATGATTTATATATGATACGAGCATATGGTATGAGCTATTTTGGGATTATTATTTAGCATCGAAAGGACAATGGTTCAAATTAACCCAAGTTCTATAACTACATTATCAGCGTAGGTCTTTGTCTCTTCTTAGGATCAATTTAGGATTCTTATATATATGATTCTAACTTTGGCTGATTAGAATAATTTTTTCAATATGGATGTATGACACTGAACTCCATGATTCTCACATGGTTTATATTAATTATAAGAAACTCCACCAAAAAGCTTAACTCCATTTATGTTGTTACATGATATGACCCTTACATGATTTCATATAATATGATTCTTATTATGAATTGGTTAATCAAAATCTTCATTTTTTATTTCAATTGCTTTATTCTTAGTTGATGCATCCACTTATGAAATTCACATTTTTTATATTTTCTCAAAATTATGCTAAGATTATTTTTTTGGTTATTTAGTGGGTCCCTACATACTCAGTACCTTCCATATACTGATCGCGTACCTCTTTAGCCTATATTTTCATTTGATATAGATACGTGTGATCGGTCTCAGACACATGGCTAGATATTCATAGTTAAAATTTCAATAGTTGGTGAATCTTCCTATTCAAAGACCAATATTATTGCTCTTTTTCTATTTTATTTCAGACATTATTTATGGGTAGTTGGGGGTCTTATCTCGATATATTATTTTATTTAGACGTGGAGGCTTGACAGACATTAGAGTATGGTTTATGTTAGCCTTTCAGGCTTGGAATTTGTTCATAAAAATTTTCAATTGTGTTCTCAAATTTATTATTTATGATTTTAGTTACAACTTTTACTTCATGTTATTATTGTGCTTAGACATGCTATGCCAAATATTAGATTATGATCACTTGTGGTTCTAAGCACTGTGTCTCATCTAAGGTGTAGACTTGGATCTTGAGATATGGCGTGCATATGTCTTACCCTTTTGATACCCTACTTATGAAATTACACTGACTATATTTTTTGGTAACTAATCACTTGTACTAGTCATCAAGTAATTAGGCCTTTTAGCACCACAGTGAAGCTAAATCTTAGCTTGTTGTTCATAATTAGAAACTCATAAACATCGTTATACAATTAACTATCTAAGAACATAAACTACAAATCAAAACAATAACTTTTGCAATATCATATTGAGTTTTTTTGTGCTCTTGCATTGCAGATGCATTTAATTTGTTTATCAAAGCTATGTGGTTCCCTCTTTTCCTGCTCAAAGACTCTTGCATTCTTTCATCCATAACATATAGATGTGTTATAAAATGATCACTTTCAGTATTTAATCATGTATAGATTTTTCCTTGGTATGCTGCCACATCCATTGTTGTGTGGTACTCGGGTACTCATTTGTAGGTATCTATAGCCATTTAAATAGTCTTCCACATAGTCCCTTAGTATAATTGTGGTTCAAGAACAAATGGTCACTAGTTTTCATTGTGCTCGTACACATCACACATTCCTAATCTATAACAATAGTACATTTGGATAGTTTATCAACATATTTAGGTGACCATATAGATATATCCAAAGCATGGACTTAGATTTTGGTCTTGCATCATTAGTGAACTCAAATGCTGTAACACCCCATACTTTTACCTAGCTTAAATTCATCCCAAAAATGTCAAAGACTTGCTTTAAAGATGAATATAATTTTATACATGTGGAATTTTTAAGATTTTGACTTTTCATTGTGTGGAAAATTGAATAAGCTTTCCATCGATATACAATTCTCCCAAATTCGACATCCGGACGAAGAGTTATGGCCATTTTAGTAAGACAATGTACCACCTGAGCCATCAGCACGTCGCGAAGCCAGCCAAAATGGCAATTGTCCAAAAACTAGTGAGCCTCCGCGATATTGGCGCTTAGCGCCAAGGCTCAATTTCAGAATTTTCCTTTTACAGTGTTCCAACGCGATACCACCGTATCACGGTGAACTTCCAGGTCGCAACCAAGGTGGCAACGCGATTCCACCGCGTCACGTCACCATGCAATTTCCCAGTAGCTTGGCGCGATAGTGACGCATCGCGCCATGGGTCCAGATTGGAAAAATTTTATGAAAACTTAAAGTTGCGCCCAGGTTAAAATAGTCTTTCCCCATGATTTTAATTCGTCCAGATATGAGATTTAATCCCTAAAAACATTTAAACCCTAAAAACATTTAAACCCTTGATTATTCACTTTTCCCCAAAATTAAAAGATAATTCTCTCTCAATAAACAAACCCTAGCTCTCAATAATCAAGGTCAATCCCAAAAATTTCTCCCAAGAATTTCTCCAAGAACTCCAAGAAACTCTCAAATTAAGGTATGTTAGATGTTCATCCATGGATCCTTACCTTCCATGGAGCCCAAGGATCCTTTTTCAAAATACAAGATTTATGATTTATCATTACCATGTTTGAATTATATTAAATTCATGTTCATGGTGTTTTTTGATTTTTAATCAATGATTTATATTACAAGTTCCAAGAATTGATTCTAGTATGTGTTGAATTACATGATATTCATGATAAACCCTTCAATTTGCAAGTTGATTGTTGTAACCATGTTAACTCTAAGTGTTTATGATTTAATGAACCAAGTATGCTTCTCATGTGTTTGATAAATTGTCTATGAGAATGAAATAATTCCATTATAGCATGCTAACATGTATTCCCCATCCATGTACAAGTTAATGCATTACAAGTGTTTGATGAAATGTCTCTATGAATGAATTATGACCAAGTGAACATTGTTATGTTATTCAAGATGATGCTTTGCTTTACTTTTCATGCTATCGTGTCCTAGGGTATTAATACCCGATAATTTAGCTATTTATCTAGATCCAGTGTCAATTATAGAATAGTATCAGTCATGTCATGATAAGTGGTACTCTCAGTCAGTTATAACACTCAGTAGAACTCAGTTAGTTACAGAACTCAGGAAAACTTAGTTAACTCAGTATCAGTCCAGTCCAGTTCAGTATAATCAGTTTAGTGTCTTTCAGTTGGGAGTAGGACTCAGTATTAGTCCAGTCCAGTTAGGACTGGGTCCCTAGAAACAATCCCTAAGTTCCAGAACTACGTAGCCAGCGTAGGTTATGATATGTCACCCGTTATATAGGACTGACATACTCAGGGATCACCCTCTAGTTTAGGACTGATCTCAAGGGTCATACGTTAGATAAGACTAACTCCACAACAGATGTTAGTACCCGTGTCATGATACTGACACCTTTCCAACTGGGTTACAGGTTTGACCCCAACCAGTTCAGAGAGAGGCATGTCAGTTCGATGATTACCTCCCACAGTTTCAGTTTTAGTCTTCAGTTTAGAACTCAGTTTAGTTTTACAGAATTAGGACTATCAGACATGGTCAATCAGTATTAGTAACTTTAGATATCCGTTACTCAGTTATCAAAACTCAGTACTTAGCTTCAGAAAAGCTCAGTTATAGTATACATATATATTCGCAGTATTACATACTCAGTATTTACAATAGTTTTAGTTATCCATGTACTCTCATATTCAATTATTCTATATCATTTAGTCAGTTACTGTTCATGCATATAAACCCTTGCATTCAGAACTACCTCATCTAGCATACCAATACTTTCCCACGTACTGACGCATACTTTTCTGTGCTATGATGTTTTAAATCATAGGTTCGAACGTTCAGGTTACCAACCATGCTAGTAGATTCAGTTTCGACTAGTAGTAGTAGATTTAGCAGTGAGTACTCATCATTTGAGGATACTTTATTATTTCATATTTTAGTTGATATAGTAGTTCAGTAGATGGAGTTAGTTGGGGGATTGTCCCATCAACTCCACTTTCAGATAGATTCAGTTAGAGGCTTTTTAGACTAGATTTTTAGACAGTATTTAGTTTTATAGATGTTATATTTTATCAGTATTTCAGATGTTTCAAACTTTATGGCATTTCAACCTATTTTTCTGCATTAATTACAGTATTACTATTAAGTGTTCACAATAGATATCATTCATTAGTTAGCTTGTGGTCCTTCAGGGTCGTAAGCACCGTGTGACAACTATGGGGTAGTCCTGGGTCATTTCAAATGCTTCCTATTAAAACTCAATTTTTACCCTTCGTAGCTGAAATAATTTTAAGCTTCTTCAAATTTGAACGATTTTGATGTAATTATTTTTGTAAAATTAAGGAATTTTCAAAATCAATTCCATATTTATTTTAGTCATTTTTAAGTAAAACATATAGTTCTATTTAAAATAATTTTTATTTGAAGAAAAATATTTTGAAGAAATAAATTTTATTGAAATGATATTTAATTTGATTTTTCTGCAAAACTAGCTAAACTAGAAATTTATTAGATTTTTTTTACAAAGTAAATAAAAAATGATGTCAAAATAATTATTTTTTAATTGTTAAATCAAGAATATCAACTAATTAATTTGGAATTTAATTCATCTCTATTTGATTGATCAAATGTTATGTAAATTAATTTAATGTGGCCATATTGTTAAACCATTGGACCAAATCCATAATTATTTGATTTCCTTTAACATAAGTCCCTCCAGCACTCTACACCTTCCAAACCTAAATATCAACCCAAACCTATCCCGTTAACCTGATCCAAAACCCATTTACTTTATCTTCTCCTCCACCATTACATCAACGACCAAATGAATAGCAGACCTCAAAAAATTATGAACAACACCCCTAAATGATGTCGTCGTCCCTGTTTTCTCTGAATTACCCTAAAATTATTACAACAAAGTGCGTGCATAGCACATGATTAAAGATACTAGGAAGGATCCAAGTTATTCCTTCAACATTATCCTTATTTTCTTGACTTTTATTTCCCCTTTTCATAAATTTTTACGAATTTGTAGAATTTCAAACATAACAAACTTTATCTGATTTATCAAAATTCCTTAGTCATGCATTGCTTCAAAACCCAAAATTTTATCCAAATCTCCCCTGTATAAACCCTTTCAATCCTCTCAACAAGGTCAAGCATTGCTAACAAGAAAGAATGCCAAAAAAGGGATTTTGCTAAAATATTTCAAACAAGTTGTCACACCCCAAAAAGATTAGCTTTAGGAGCAAAAACCTCATTGTAAAGGAGTTTCCTACCAATAAAAGTGTTCATAGCTAGAAAGTTCCTATAAGATACTTTGAGATTGAATTTTTAAATTAAGAAAACTTTTTGTGGTTTAATTTTTGGATTATATTATTAAAATACAAATAAAAACATAGTCTTCATAAACTGGGTCACCCCAATCAGAATAAAGTAAACTAAAACAAAAATTAAAAGACCCGACTCAACCCAGTTATAATCTATTGCATATAGCCAATTTGTAGGGTTTCCTAATTCATTCCCCTTTTCCTCATCTTCTATTTGGACTCTGATGCCATCATATGCACTGTTCATCCATCAATTTATCTTCTTTCTTCTCCGAGTGATAAACACGGTGCCTTAGAAGGTGGATGCCATTCTTTTCCTTAACTTGCATATGTAAGTTCCTATATCTTTCTTTATTTATGCCTTTTAGTATCTTTTTCATTTGAATGCCATTATCTTTGACGTTCTTCAGCCGAGTTCTCCAATAGATGGGACCAACAACACCTTTTTTATGCTTCATTGAAAGATCTAATAACCTAGATATGGTTACACTTTTTGAGTAAGAAATTGCCCTTCGGTGTAAGTTCATGCTCCTATTTCCTATTTTAACCTTTCCAAAATGATAAATGCAGCTGGTATAAAGATACTAGGATGCTTGGAATCACAAGTGTTTGGAAAATAACCAATATCTCTGGTTATTCAATTCCAATCTGAAATATAGACCTTTCCATTTTGCTGCAAGTCAACTTTGTAGGTTGTAGTATAGGCTAAGTAGCTTTACCCTCTTTTTGTAGCCTGACATAGCTTGCAAATATTAATCTTGTAAGCTATAGCCTTTTCAGCCTCTCACCTTCTCTTTGGTGAAACTCTTAAGTATGGAACTTGTGATTTGTCACTTTTGGTGAAACTCTTAAGTATGGAACTTGTGATTTGTCACTATTAAGTAGTTTCTTTCTAGTTTATGGTAGCTGCTTGAAGCTTGTAATTATGAACTCCCTTTTCTCAATTGTATGATTTGCTAAATAGCCTGATAACTTATTCCCTTCCTTGAGAATATGTTGATATAGTACTATTGTGTCTTCTAATAGACTCCATATTTGTTCCACTCTGATATGCTCCATGGAGATTCCATTCCCCAATTAAAATCTTATGCATGTTGAAATAGTCTGTCCGGATAATCACTTTATTTAGATGAGCCTATTTGCAATGTAATGTTGCATGTAGAATAGCTGTTACTTTCGCTTCTAGATTTTTAGTATCATATATAGTAGCTCCTTTAGCATATATTAAATCCCTAAACTCATCTCTCAAGAAAAGGCATAAGCACTTATCCCCAGATCCTCTTTAAAAGCCACATCAGTATTGTATTTTACCCAACCATGCTGAGGAAATTCCCATTTGACCTTAGTCACTTTTACACTAGCCTTGTAACTTGCCAATTCTCTCAAAATATCTAGTCATGCATATGAAAATCTTAATATGGCTTCCTCACCTTAAGCAACATTCTTATATTCCTAAGGATATTATGTTGTACACTATTCTCTACAACAGTCTTCCCTTCATGATTTCTAATTCCTCTTATTCCACAATTTCCATGCTATAATGCTGGGAATGGCTAGATAATATGGTCTATCCTCTATCTGACAATTTAATTCCACCAAGCCATTATTGTTTCCTAAAACTTAATTCTTGTATGTTTATACCTATAAAAGGAAAAAAGTAGGACCAGTTCCTGTTACCAATAGGTGCTCTTATAAGCACATATGATATGGTTGCTTGAGCAAGGTTACTACAACAACAACACCTAGATGATCCTTCTATTTCCTATCTTTTGATAGATTTATCTACTGAAATTTTCTTTTCCAAATTCTCCACATCAAAAAGGACATTTTAAGAGGTAAGCCTTTTATTCACATCCCCTTAAAAATATTGCTCCTTTTATACTTTTGTCTTATGTACTGCCAAGCTGACTTCACTATGAATTTCCCATTAGCTTCTAGCATCTAAATAGGATTGTCTTCCTCCTTCTGTATCTCAGGTGTCTTTATTTTGAATATCAAATGATTAGTAATCTCTTCAGTTATAAGTTCTTTAATCAAATCAACATTCCAATTCCCATGTTTGACTAAGTCCCTAACATATTAATACCTCCCACCCCATTCTCTATTCTCCTCACTAATATTATACAAGTTTTCTAGAGATGTCCAGTTATCCTACCAAATACTAGATTTACCATCCCGCATGTTCCATAAAATTTGGTGTTCAATCAAATCTCTAGTCTGCAACATCTTCTTCCACACTTGTGAACCTCCAAACCTTTCCTCCAAATAATCATATTAGGATGCTCCTTTTTATTGTACTTTTTATGCATGTAAGCACTCCAAATGGACTTTATGTTCCTAAAATTCCACCACAATTTACAAAATAGGGCCATATAAACATCTTTTAACATTCTGAAACCCAAACCTCCTTCTTCCTTAGGAAAACATACAGACTGCCATCTTACCCAATGTCTTTCTTTACCTCCTATGCAACTACTCCAAAAGAATTGAGCAAATATTTTCTGAATAGTATTAATGACATTCATAGGAGGATTCATTACTAAAATACAATGAACAGGAATACTTTGAATAACATGCTTGATAAGAATGGCTCTTCTTCCATAGGATAGTAATTTTCCTTTTTAGCTCTGTAACCTGCCATTGATTCTATTCATTAGAATCTTATAATAATCTTTATTTTTCTCATATGAAAAATGAGATAACCTAGGTAGGTAAAAAGAAACCGTTTTCTTAAAATACCAGTTGCAACCTCATCCATGACTACCACCCCATAAGACACCTCTTTATGTAGGTAGATGCCATTTTTTTCTTTGTTAATCCTCTGTCCTGATAAATTTTCATACTTCTCTAGAGTATCTGTCAATATCTTCAAAGTATTCAAATTAGTATTACATAGAATAATCATATCATCGACAAATGCTAGATGATTTATTTTTGGACTTCCTCTAGGCATCCCAAAAGTTTTAAACTCCCTTTTCATCAATAGAGATTTCAATGATCTGGATATTACCTCAACAACAAAAATAAATAATCTTGGAGATAAAGGATCTCCCTGTTTCAATCTTTTTGATGATCTGAAAAAAACTGTAGGTTAAAGTTATTACTCACTATTCTTACACCAAATCAATAGTAACTTTATGAAAACCTTTTTTCTTATCACCTTTGTTAAAAATGGCTACTCCACCCTATCATATGCTTTCATCATGTCTAATTTCATCACCATGTTGGGTGGTTTACCTCTTTTTCTTATTTCAGATATAATTTCTTGAACCATCAAAATATTTTTAGCTATGCTTTTGCCCTGCAAAAATCTTGCCTATTCCTCTAAAATAATTTCTGGTAATAGACTCTTAATTTTATCATGAATGATTCTTGAAAATATCTTGTTAACAAAATTACTTAGTGATATTCGCCTAAAGTCAAAAAATGCATTAACTATTAACTTTGTAGGTAACATCACTAATTTAGTATGAGTAATAAACCCGAGCAACTCAAATCCACAGAAAAAAACATTTACCATCTGATAAATATCCTCTCCAACTATTTCCCAAGTATCTTGATAAAAGACCCCTGTTATGTCATCTGATCCTCTAGTACTTTTTCTGTTTAATCACATAACTATATCTTTAACCTCTTTTTTATTTGGAACTCTAATCAATTCTTCATTTTATTGATAATTAATCTTCCTTGGTACCTCATCAAGTATTGAAAAATCTTCACCATCTTTCTCTTTTGTAAACTGTTGCTGATAAATTAACTGCAGCATCTGCAATGTCTTCTTGATCTTCCAACCAAATTCCCTCCTCATTTTAAATTCTACTCCTTCAATCTGCTTCTCCTTCCCCTGACTATAGTATGAAAATTTTTTGTGTTCCTCTTACCATATTTAAACCACTCTAACCCTGCTTTTTATTTCCAAAAATCTTCTTCTCTTCTTAACTAAATATTCAATTCTTCCTGTGTTTTTAATAGATTAGCTCTATTCTCCCCAGTAGGATCCGTCTCAAATTGCATCTCCTTTACTTTAATAATGTCCTCTAAAGTTGCTATCTCCTGAAAGATGTTACTAAATTTTTCTTTACTCTATTAAGTCAGTGCATGTTTGGTCTCTTTTAATTTCTATCGGAACAAATAAAAGGATTTTTCTGCATAGCAATATTCTAATTTTACTTAATCACCTCCAAACATGACTCCTCTTTCAACTAGAAATTCAAAAATCTGAAAGATTTAATGATTTTCTCACGTGGATTAGTTTATTATAATAGAAATGGAGTATGTTCCGAACCACTCCTATTAAGATGTTCCACTTCCAAGACTAGAAATAGATTCTGCATCCTGCTGTTCCATAATATTCTATCCAGTTTCCAAATATGCAATCTTTATCAACACCCTCATTCCACCAAGTGAATTTACTTCCTTTGCAACCTGGATCTTACAAGTTACACAAACTAATACAATGATTGAAATCGGAAGTATTTGCCAATATAACGGGCAATCCATCCAATTTTTCTTCATTGCTAGTGACTACATTAAAATCAACCCTACAATCCATGCATCATTTATTTTCTGGGACATATTAATTAACGATTCCCACAATATCAATCTTTATTGTTAATTACACACAGCATACACTAAAGTAACCATCACTTCCATTCCTACTTCTTAATTATATAACTTTAAAGTCAGTTGCCGCTCTTCATCCCTATTAATTTTAATATTTACAATACCATAACAAAAGGATCAAATTTTTCCTAAAGAGTTTGCTACAACATGCTACATCCCTAATCTGATTTTGTACTCTTCAATATTACTACTTTGTTAAAACAGTTTCAGAATACCAATAAAGTCAAAATGGTGTCCGCTTTGTAATGTGACCAGTCTGGTAAATGCCTTCAGAGTATTAACTAATATTATATTCCAAATCAATGCCTTCATCCTGACTTATGCTTAGAGTAACTCCCTGTCTTGATTGCAGTAACACTTGTACTCTTTCCCTTTTTATACTTTCTTCCTTGTTCTGCTTTAATTCTATAGATTTATTTAGGAGATAAATCCCCTTCAATAGCCACATTATCAATATTTTTCTCTAAATCTTCATCATCTAAATCTATTTTATTTTTGTTTGAGACCTCCATTTGATTTTTTGCTTTAACTGCCAATGTTAGAACTCCCACCATAACCTTATCAACTGCATTGTTATCATCTTGAGTTACCAGTGCCAATTTATTAGACTCTACCTTCTACTTACTCTCCTTTTGTCCTGCTTGTAGTTTTTGGATTTAAGTCTCACTGATGTGATCTACTCTTTGCTTTCTATGGTCATTAACTAAACTATTTGTTACTTTTTCCCTCTTTTTACTACTAAACTCTCTGTTAACCAGTATTTGGTATTTTGTTTTTGTATCTTATCATCTTTCTTGTCCTTCTTTCTTTGTGCTTATAAACCATCTCCTTCAACTTTATTTTTTTTAGTGCTTCAAAAGCATTGGATACATGAATATCCTGAGCTTTATTATCATTAATCTCCCCTAGAATATGTCCATATTTATCCCTTCTGTATTTATTTCTTCTTGTAAGCCATTGTTGTTTGTTATTAATTCTTTCTCTAGCCTTATTATTTATCTGCTCTTCTTTCTATTCAACCTTGCCTTCTTTTGCACCTCAATTTCTCTTGTCCTTCTTTATATTTTTCTCTTCTCTCATAGATTCTAAATCAGGATGCATATTCTAATAACTGCTTTCATCATATCCTTGTAAACAACACTCTTTATAATATTTAGGTATATAATCATACTGAATTTGTATCCACTTTGATTTGATTTCTCTAGTCACATTATTTTCTTCATTAATTCTTACTCTTTGAGGTAGCTTGGCAATCAAATCTACCTCTACTTTTACTTTGGAACAACTAGGCCTTGTTTGATTTCTCATTTACATATCTACTGTTAAGGGTTTACCTACTGCAGATGTAATAGAAAAAAATACCTCTTTTATAAAAAAAATTTGAAGGAAAATCTGGTATAGAAATTCATGCTACTCCAATTGAGGTTTCCATATTTGGCTCAAACCAAGAATCCCATTTCAAAGTTCTCATCTACCAATACATATCCTTTGCCTTAATATATATGCATCTGTTGGCATAAGGTTGACATAATCTTCAAGCACTTGTAATTGGATTAAAATATATCTAGCATCTAACATACCTATAGTACAATCTCCCTATATTCCACATTGACCTGGAAGCACGTTTCTCAGCTCCTTAATATCTGGTTTACCATAAAAGAATTTACTAATTATAACATGTTGTAAATTCTCTTGAATGATCAGATTTTGAATCTCTGAAGATTTCCTAGTAACACTAGGTTCACCTTGTAACATGATAACTGATTTTGGTGTAACCCTTGAAATATTATTCAAAACTGCCTTCGATTTCAATTTATCAGCATAACTCATATTATTAGCTCTAGTATGATGATTATTAATAGGCTCCACATGTGTTTGAAATTTTTCTTTCAGTGGGTGAATCCCACTGAAAGAGGTGGTGGCTATGGCGGCCGGAACTACCATGATGAATTTAGGTAAAAAAAATTACCAAATTTCTTCATCTCTGTTGGATGCTAGACAAAATTTATCTTCCATTCCATTTAATAAACTCATCTTATGAAATTGCTATTCATTTTCATATGGTGCTATGATGACTGATTTTTATGTTGCTTTACTTTTTGTTTAAATTCCTGAAAATTTAGTTTCTTTGGTTTAGCAGTTGGAAAGAGTATAATAGAAAAAAGGGTTGTTCTTATGAAAATTAAGAGGTAGAGAATGAACATATCATATTTTTCATCATTTTATGATTACCCTTTACCATGGGATACTCAAGATTTTTTGTTTCTTGCTTTCGTTATTTTATGTTTTCCAGAGGGACTTATTTGCTCTATGATTGGTTTCATCCTTTTAGTACTCATTTAAGTTAGTCAGTTAAGTATCTTTGCCTTTCATTTGATCTTAGTTGTTTACAATCAATAAGTAAAGGTTGAAGAATACTTGATATGAGCAATAGAGTTAGAGGATGAACACTAATAATGTTCGTTATCGTCCATCTTTTTTTATTCCTCTAATATATAAATGAGGTTGCCTTTTCCCTCTTTCTTTTTCCTTAGTTTCCTTTCTGCTCTTCACTATGTTGGAGTAGTCTTTACATAACTTATTGATTTATATTTCCCTTTAATCTTATCATATTTGTTCTATATTATAGGATTGTGGATTTTTTTTTGGATTTTTTGAATTAATAGTTGAGTCCTTCATGTGAAATAAGAATAATATGTACCTTTACCATTTTGAAACTTCTTTCTTTATACTTTTAAAAACGTAGATTTTGAATTTCTCATTTTGGAGATTTTTATTTTGGTTGGCTAGCATAAACGTATTGATCCAGTATTAGTCAGATATGTTTTCAAATAGTTTCTATATTGGTTTTATATTTATTCTTGGATATCTTAAAGTTGTTACACGTAGTTGATTTACCAAATTAGTATCTTCTTCATATGAGTTTTTTTTCTTATTATAACAACCCTTGTTGTGATTTTTACCTTTTTCTATGTTTTAAATATTTTTTTCCTTACTTGTTGTTGTTATACACTATTTTTGAGTTATAGGATTGGTTGACATAGTCCCTGAAGAGTTCGGGGGTGATTTGACTGAATTTGAGGTTTCTGAGTAGCCTTAAAAGTGATTAATTTGACTTTAGTCAATATTTTGTGATCTAAGTATTAGATGGTGATTTCATAAGTTCAATTAGATCCGAATTATAATTTTTGGTTAGTATCATGGTTGGTTTGGGTTTTGAGGCTTTATATTTAGTTTTGACCTATTAGAGGAGAAACTAGTTAAATTTAGCCTAAAGGGGTCCCCAGGAGTTAACTTATTGAAAACAATCTCTTTTAATAAATCTGATGTTTTATTGAGTCCAAAACATTAAAATTAGCCTAGTAGCATTATTGATTTTTTTTTTAGGGTCCAAACAAATTTCGAGGGTCCATTTAGAGGATTCTTACCATTACCCTTACTGTTATAGCTGTTTTCTGGTGCCTTAGAAATCTTTCATCACTTTCACGAGCACCTGGCTGCGATTGTAGAGAAGGAAATTTTTTTGCATCGCAAATGTAATGGTGGGATCATATTTGTGAAGGGCTGCCTTTTTAGTTCATCACAAATGTGAGGCAGTGGCAGTGTTCGCAAAAGGATAGTGAGTTCGGGTCTAGGTCGGCATGCATACGACGGTGATAGTTTGACCGTATTTATAGGGCCCTAGTTAGGTTGGTATTTATATTCACTGTTGATGTCCAGCATTCGTAGATAGAAATTCACACTTGGGCAAAATTTAAATTCCTTTCTCATCCACAACCATAGTTTCTTCATTTTTAGACTTTCGAAGCTTAGTTCTTGGAAATTTAGAAGAAAAGTCTCATCAATCTTGTGTGAATTAACTCTGAACTCATATTTTCATTATTTCTTATTGATTTCATCTTCAAAACAACTTCAAAACTTGGATTTCAAGCTAGTAATTTTATGTGTTTTAGCCAATATTAAAAATAGTTTTTCTTTGATTTCAAGATTGATTTAAATTTGTTTTTGATGGATTTTCCTATTTAGAATCCTTTAAGTATGAAAAACTTGATTCTTAAATAAAATTTTGGTTTTACATTTTTTTATTTGGGGTAAATTTTTTGAACTACTTTTGAACCCTAAATGAAAGTTGCTAATATGAGTATCATTAGACTTTCTTTAATATATAAATTATATTAATGATAGATTTGGTATGTCTCAAAGGCTCTCATATAATAAATACTTTATGTTGAAGGGTTCAGACTCGTGTTTTAACTTTTTAAGGTAGGTCATGGCTTAACTTTCTTTAGACTGAGTAGGGTAGGTAATCATCCATATAAATTATGATATGGTTGGGGAATGCATTATGAGATTTGTATTTTGAGATAGCTATTTTATCATGTTGTTTGTGTGGGGGCCTATTTGAGTTTTATTATTGACTTGAGAGATTATTATTATCATGATGCCTGAGTGGAGGCTTATATGAACATTATATTTTAATGGAGAGAAGATTAATATGGTGATACCTGAGTAGGGGTTGATACTGATCTTATTTAAGAATAAATTACCATCTATCTTTATTGTAATGCCCGAGTGGGAGCTTAAATTTATATTATTAGTGTCTTATATGACTATCTATTACTATGGTTCCATGTGATGGCTGATATCATAATTTATTATGATATTGAGATGATTTGAGCTCCTTTGATACCGTTATTGATTTAATTCATTATATGTGATATTATATTTCTTTTGAGAATACATCCTCTCTTTATTCATTCAAATACATGGAATTGGTACCACAGAGAAATGCTTATTTTAAAAGAAAATGAAACACTTTATAAAACCCTTGACCAAAGATTTTGCCGTCAAGGTTGCTTGAGATATGAGGTTAAGATAGTGAAAGTATATGGGTCGCAAATACCCCATGGATTCTGTCTGGGAAGTTGTAATACCCCAATTTTCTGAACCGGAATGCTACATGGTGCTTATGACCCCGAAGGACCACAAGCTAACCCATGACTAATATCTTTACCTATACACTGCATAATATAATGTAAAATGCAGAAAACATGAACAATAGGCCATAAGGTTCAATTGAATAAAATATCTAACAAATCATAACATCCATATGGGGTAACAAATACCCAAACAACTGAAGTCTGAAACAAATCTAAACTAAATTTAAAAGCCTCTAAATACTGTTCTAGTAAGGAGTTGAAGGAACATGTCTCCAACTAACTCCGTAAACTGAAAGATAACCAAAGAAAATAAATGAAGTCAAATCATATCGTCCTTAAATGAAGAGGACTAACTGCAACTCTGTATACTGAAATGCGACTGCTACTGCTGATCTAGAACTCGTGGCTTTGAACCTATGGTGTAACATAAAAGAAAGCACCATAGCGCAAATGCGTCAGTACAACTGATAGTACTAAGTATACGAGTGAGGTAGGCTATTTACAAAAGGGCTTACATGCATGAGCAGTGCTAACTGAATGACTAATATGAACGTGAGAGTGCAAACATGCAAACATAATAACTGAGATCGTGAATACATTATATCTAGATCTATACACTAATACATGGTTTATTGATATCTAACATGACTAATACGGGGATTTCTGATAACATGGATGACTGTGTCTAATAGTCCTGAATCTGATGGAACTACCTGAGTTCTATACTGTAGTTGAATTGACTATATCTGACAGTCCTGGTATAATGAAATCTGAAGAACCATCTAGTTCTTTTACTGAGACTGAGACTGAAATTGTAAGAGGCAGTTGTTTAACTGACATACCCTAAATGCGCTATAATAGGTGAGCTGGGGTCTAATTTGTGCCTTGATTAGAAGGGTTTCAATACCGCACCACTGGTAAGGATAATCTGTGAGTGACCCTTATCTGGAAGGTTACTCTAAGAAGAACGGTGGGACCCTAGTCTGACAGGTCGAATCACCTCATCAACCCTAATCTAATAGGTTAAGATATCTTAACCTACGCTGGCTACATAGTTCTGGAACACAAGGATGACTGCTAAGAATCACACCCTTATTTGGCAGGTAAGTTCCCATCCTTGGGTTCACTCCGTGCTAACTTCTATTCCCATCTGAAGAGATTGAACATGATTAACTAATTTTACATGGACTGAGTAACTGACTTCTGTTGACTGATAGAATAGTACTATTATCTAAGAATTAACTGAGATCATGAGATTTCTGAGATTTCCTGAGTCACATGACTGTCTAAGTTCTATAGATCATGGCTTTGCTGAGAGTATCGTGATAAAATGACATGGCTCTAGGCACACAACTATATTTTTCAGGTACAAGCACCCCCTGGACTTGATGGAAGGAATCCAACATACATGACTGACTTGATCATAAGAAAAGAATCCATAATTTACAATATCATAAGTAGGGGATTTCATACTACACTTGGTTCTCAACATCTTATACATGGAAGGGGATAGACACAACATGTATATACTCGTGTTGCTTCAATATCATGCTCATTCCATATCACAACAATAACACATAACAATAACGTGGAGTTCATGTGGAGTCATAAAGAATAGAACATGGGCTTGTAATTTAAGCACTATTAAGTCATAAAAACATGGATTCTATCATTCTTGGCATTTTATCAAACACCTTACATGCACAAGTTTAGGCATAGGTGTACTTATCAATTTGACAATCTTAATCCATCCAAAATTCATGACTTTCAACTAACCTACTCACATGCTTCATGGAAAACACATCAAGATACAACCTTGAATCCAAACAACACTCATCAACATGAATATAGTCATAACACAACAAGGAAATCATAATTTATAAGTTAAAATATGATTCTTGAGCTCCATTGATGAAAGGGATCCATGGATGAACACTATGCATACCTTAGTGATTGAAACTTCAAAGAGATCTAATGTTTCTGAAGTTTCTTGAAGAAATCCTTAGGCTTGCTCTTGATTTTTCTTAACTAGGGTTTAACCCCTCTGGAAGAGAATGTTCTTGTTGTTGAGGAGATGATCTTGAGAGGAAACCCTAATCTTATGGTTGAGAGTGTATGAGAGAGCTTTTTGAGATGTTTAACTAAAGAGAATGGAAGATAATACGCTCCTTGAGGGTTATAAGTCATGGGAAGTTAAAGAAAAGACTAAAACACCCTTGCTAAAATGTCCTTCAATTACTGGGAAAAAATAGCTGATGACATTCGTGATAAGTCATCAAGCTGGTAATAAGTCGTCACGAAATGTTGTCATAAAAAGGTGAAATCTTGATTTTTTGGTTAAGGTTGACGACATTGGTGATAGTCCATGACGGGCATGACAAATTATCAAAAAATTTTGTCACTAGGGGTGGAAATCTACCCAGGGCTGACGACATTGGTGATAAGTCGTCACGCTTGTGACAGCTTATCATGAATGTCGTCACTCAGTTTCCCAGCCTAACATGCTGGAGTAAAATGGGCATAACTCTTTGCTCCGATATCGGATTTAGGTGAAATTGGTATCATTGGAAAGCTAATTAAATTATCTATATTTTGGTGAGTTATGAGATCATAAATTCATTGCGTAAAGATAAATATTTTCATTTAAAGCTAACTATACTAATATCCTTCTCAAGAATTCAATCGGTAAGAAAATGTTTTGATTCATCTATTTACTAGGACACTTTTGAGGCCTTAATATGAATAAACCTTGATTATAAAAATACCAAATCACTAAAAATTTATTACTCATGAGTTCGAAGCATGATCCCAAAATGTCTGAACTTTTGGGGTATTACAGAAGATTATGCTCGAAAAGTGTATATGAGGTCATGCAATGGCTGTCATGTGATGGCTTAATTCATCATTGTCTTAATATTATCCCACTATATTTTCATTTTATTACATCATTTCATTGTTTTTACATGTTTATTATCATGTATTTAGCCTTGTATTATATATTCGTATATAATTTTTCTTCTATAGATACTATACTTGTAGAATTGCTAAGAGATATGATTTGATAAACTATTGAAAAATTTTCTATATGTAGGTAGAAGCACGCCTGTAGTATTTTTTAGTTGTTTTATTTTTTACTTTGTGTAGTCGACCTATGATACCTATTGAGTACAAGTAGACGATACTCGCTCCTACTTCTATGCCATTTGATATAGATTCCAGTATAAGTGTGATCCAAGGTAGCTGATTTGTGTTGTGAGAGCTAATCTGGAGTACTAGTGAGCTCCCTATCCGAAGCCTTGTTCTAGCCTCCATCTATCCTTTATGTCATTTCTTGTATTAATGTATTATCTGATTTCAGTATTATCTTAGATGCTCTTTATACTTGTGATATCAAGTTTTGGGATTTAGTTATATTTTCATCCATATATTTTGGATATTATGCTAATTAAGGCCTAACTTTGTTCTATAAGTCTCGTATTTCTTTATTTCTTCTATTTCTCATATTTTATATCTGTTTTGGGTTTTTGGCTTACATGCCAAGATTGAGACATTGTAGGTACTATCATGATCTCAATTTTTGGATTGTGACACTTATGTAGTATTAGAATTTGCTCATTTGAACTTTAATGCTATTTTTATTTTAGAGTTTCTATTTAAATTTCATGTTTAAGCACAAAATGAACCAACCTCATACTTATCAAGAATAAATACTTACCTTTAGATTTTAATTAATTATCCAATGACCCCCTTATTTTATAATGCTTGGGCATGCTAAGTTTTGATACTCCATATGTTTCTGCTATGTTTGGAATAACGAGTCTTAACATAAATTTGGTTTGAATTGTTGAATACAAATATATGATTTGTTTGAGGTTTGTTTTTTATTATGCCAATAACAAGATTAAGTGAAACATGTAAATGGAACTCATGAGGTTTCTGTCAAAAAACTACATTTTTTCATTAATAAATAGGCCTTATGGCCATTTGATTATCTATTACTTTACAGTTGCCTAAATTCATTAGTTATAGGGTAGTAACATTATTATGACTCCAACATTAATCGTTGTCTCTTTCTTGCACATGAATCTTCCGTCTGAGTCCATTTGGACTCTCCCTTGAATTCAGTTAGGATTGAAGGCACAACCCTTTTCATTCAAGGCGACCTCTTCAGAGATGCTTAAAGTTGATATAAGTTCCTTAAATAAAAATAAGGTTGGAACACATGTAACCAACCGACAACAGTTAAAGTTAAAATTGAAGTAAAAGCTTTAAAACTTAAAAATCAAAAGTAAACCGAGGCAGATGCACTTCAACTTGAAAGGGAAAAATAATTAATACTTGGGAAAAGACCAACTAAAAGTTAGCAATGAATGGTGACCCAATTCCCTTCTAGGGGAACAAATTAGGGGAATTGGGCTTGATTCAGATTTGGGTAAAGTCCTATGACACTTTCTTTCCTTTTATTTTACTTGATATATCGTGTTGTCTAACACTAACATTTTGTAATACTAATCTACTTAATGTTCCCTTAAGGACTGTTGATTCTTTTCTCCATTGTTTCATAACTATTTTAGCAATCTAATCAAGTTCTGAGCAGATTCCTCCATTTGTATTTATTACTTCTTCACAAGTAAAATGTGGAAGTTTCATTTTCTCACTGTTGGTCTTAAAAAAAAAAACAAATCATGTTTAAATGTTCTTCTTAAAGAATGGCATTTTTTTACCATAAAACATAACAATAAGTTCCCTCTCATAAAATTATATAGTCATCAAAGAGTTAGTTTTTAAACAGATTTGACAACTGCAAGTTAGCGGATATTCTTGGTGCCGTAACACCATTCCAAGAGTATTAATAGGAACCACATATGCCAATTTCTCAATACTTAAAGATTTTTTCATTTTTAAGTCTTTAAAAAAAATTTAAAAGGTATTTTCTGTTAATAATTAAGTGGGTACTCTTTCTTTTTCTTAAATAGTTTTAAAAATTTAAATAAACTTCAACATGATTTTTTGAACTCAAATCATTTTTTCGCAAAATAGAAATGACGATTCTGCTAGGGACTCAATTAGTTTCTAACAAAATGTTTTAGAATAACTCTTGTTTGACTAATTATTTAAACATTATAATAATCAATGTTTAATTTTTTTGTTTGCCTATTTGTTTAATTTTTACAATTATTAAACTGTTCCATTTTCATGGCATCTTCCGCCTCTCTAGCAAAGCATTAGGCATTAGAAAAAAAAGTGGTCATATGAGTATACACAATCACCTTTAGTTATAAAGCCTTTATTTACTTTGATAGTCCAAGTAATGATTTAAGTCAGTCAACAATCAGTTGCTACATTAACCTAAAAAGTTTCCTTAGGGTTCTCAGTCAATTTGAACAAACTACTCTAGTTGGCAAGGTTAAAGTAAAGTCAAATATCATAAATTAACATTGTGACCTAAGTGATCTGATACCCAAAGGGTATCAGGTCTATTAGTGAGAATGTCTTGAGTCCAAAAAGGCCAATGATCGATGATCATCCCTTATGTGTTTAATTAAAGGATAAGATGTCGTATTATACGAACCATTTTCCATTGAGGTTGGGAAGTATTAAATGTAGTTTCTTTATTTGAAAATCTTCGTCTGAAAGAAATTTAGAGTTCCAAGAATTCCACAAAGTTTTAAAGATGAAGGACCTTTCACTGTGGCTTAGTTTAGGATTATACCCCTCTGTGGGATTGGTATTTATTTATACACTCTTTTCTCTTATTTTGTATCTCATTCAATTTATTCATACATTTGTATATATATGTTTTTTGGGGAAATGAAATGTTTCACAAAAGGCATAAATACCATTTAATCGTTAGACTTAACTTTCGCTCAAAAGGCGACATGAATGTTTGAATAGGTTATATACTATTTATGTGTTACATGATTCACTTCGTTTGTGTTTTTCTAATTCTTTTTTTAATACACATGTTTTTAAATGCTTATTTGTCTGCTTTATGCATTAGTTTGGGCTATTTGTTGTGATCAACGAACTAATATTTTTGCTATTGAGTTATTCTTCTTTCTTAGAGAGGTTGATTTGTGTTGTGACAAACTTGCTACTTCTTAATGATTGAAGCAAGGCTGTTTCAAAGACCTATTTAAACATGGATGTAGTTTGGTCAACATAGATACTTTATCTAATTTAGACTCCAATATGCCTATCATTACTGACTCTCCTACCTCAATGGAACTAGAAATATACATGGAGATAACTACCCATATTAAAAAAAAAGTGGTTAAACTAAGGTTTATGATAATTCAAAGGAATGCATCTTCTCAAATCCCACCAAGCATAAACATATTTCTGAATGTTCATCAAGAAGGGTCCATGCCACTTTTGAATAAACTTGATAAAGGAAATCATTTCACTACATCTCAATAAATTCAAGATACTCTGATCATTCATGATTCCCTTGTGAAGGCATTTTCTTCCCTAAATTATAAAAATGTATCAATGACACATCATGTTCCACTAATGCATACTTATGTTACTAGAAGAATTCAACAAATGGGTTGTCTAAAGACTGATCCTTATGGTAAGTCTGAAAGAGATACCAAGATGATTGATAATGAGGTGGTGGGACAAAATATTAATGAATTAGAAGATATGGTGAAAGGTCATTATCGGTTCGATAACAACCAAAGTGTGAGACATGAAGTTCTTTTTATGTTTCTTATATTGGAGTTGCCACCAGGTTACAAGATTCTACAGTTCAAAAAGATTTGATGGATCAAGAAATCCTTACTTTTACTTGGAGGCTTATTGTGGAAAACTAATTGGTGTAGGAGAGAATATAAGACTAAGAATCAAAATAATCAATCAAAGTTTGAGTGGAAAAACTTTAGATTGGTACTCTAAGAAAGATTCAACCAAATGTCATGCTTGAGATGATTTGGCAAAAGCTTTAATGAATCAGTACAAATTCTATATCAAGATCACACATGATAGAATATTGATTAGAAAGCTTAATGAAACATGTCAATGAACTTTATTGAGAATATGTTATACACTAGAAAAAATAAGCTTCTAAGGTACACTCAGGCATGAGTGAACAAGAGATGATCACTCACTTCATTCAAGCACAAAACTCAGACTATTATGAACAAATGGTAGTTATAGGTGCAAAAAACCTTCAATGAAGTTATCAATACGGTAAAGGGAATCAAAGATAGCCTCATGACCGAAAAAATAACAAGGCTTGCAGCATTGCAATCCACTAAAAATTCCTTCAAATTGGCACTCTTGAAAATAAAAAAGGAAATGAGAAAGAGTTTATGGGATCAATAACACAAGAAGGTACATCATATCACCAACAATCATCATAATAAAAGTCCAATGTTCAGTATAGTCAATATTTTTTGTAACTTCTCACCTTATTTCACCATTATATCAACCTCAATCTCAACAAATTCCATGACATGTATACAACTCGTTCCCAACATATCAGTCTTTGAGATCATCACAAAACCCTCAAAACAATGCTCCTCATCCAAATTTGAAAGAAAGCCTTCAAAAAGTTTTCACACCATTGGCTCTCAGTGATTTAGCTATATGAAAGATTGAAAATAGTAAGGGTCCTTCATCCAATAGATGCAAAGTCGGTGAATACTTTGGCTAAGAGGTATGATCCAAACACACGATGCACCTACCACTCAAGAGCATCTGGGCATGACACCAAGAAATGTCTCACCTTCAGGAACAAAGTCTTAAGACCTAATTGACAACAAAGTGATATCGCTCGTAGCAGCTCCACTAAATGTGAATGACAACTCGCAGCCCAGTCACAAGAAATATGGCTTTAATAGAACTAGTTGTAAAGAAGAATGAAGTTTTCTAGAAGTCACATTTTTGGTGTATTTCCATCTTTCATTTAATAATGTCACTTTCTTTTCTTAAAGTTGTACTTTATTACTTTCTTTCCCTATAATCGCACTTTGCCATTTTCATTAATTTTTAATCGCAATGTTTTGAATTTCTTGTATTCACACTTTTTCTTATCATAAACTATATTTGACCTGAATTCCTAAGATAGAATACGAAGGTGGCCTATATTTGTCTCAGTTATATCCCATATAAGATTTTCATTTTCTACTCATATATGTAAATTAAGGCAAAATTTTTTAGAAGATCTCAAAAATAGCACAACAAATGACATTTTCTACAAGGTTGAATACAAGAGCTTTTTAAAGATTAGACAGAGAATGAATTTTTGAGAAGGGCTTGAAAGTTCTATACAAAACAACATCACAAAAAGTAAGAGAGTTCAAGAGTTATCTTGTGCTTTTAACTGGCGCAAAATTTTTTAGGAGGGTCTCAAAAATTCCCACCAAGTTTATGCTTCGAGACTAGATGAGTTTACAACACAAGTGCAAAGAAGGACAAATAGGGAAGAAAGGAAAACTCGACATAATCAGTCTATCAAACTAAGAATTTTTCTTTGAATGTAGGGTCCAATGAAAGCCAATCATTTTTCTTTACAGGGGCTTTGTGAAAATGAAGAGATTTGAAATTTAATAGTCTGTGAAAGTAAAAATCCTTCCCTAGACTAACAAATTTTCTTTGAATAAAGGAGAAACAACACTAACCGTAAAACTCATGGGTTAACACAAGGATCTCCCATTTGACGAATATATTGGTCGAAAGCCAAACTCTAATCCTTTTTAATATTATGATCTAAGAAGGATTCTAATAATTTTCTTTTTTATTTTTGTTGGATACGATCCCGGGACTTCATGAGAGACGACATTTTCCATGGGACTGTACAAGACACCAATATCTAGCTAGGAAGACAAATCAAGGTACTCTTTTACTATACCCTATCATTCTATTAGTTTGAATTCCCTACCTTCACTTATTTCTTGCCTCTTTATAGGAAGGCCATCCTCGCCAACGGGAAAGGAAAATTACAAATATGTACAATTCCTCTAGCCTATCAAGAGATCACAAAATCTCAAAAAAAAAAATTGGGAGAAAACATAACAAGTGATTTTTATAGACAATTATGAAACCATACCAATACACAAAGCAACTAACAAGTATCCTCACAGAAAATGAAGAGACCACAATACATCATCATTAAAAAATTATGAGTGATGATCCACATTAAAAAATGATCCTCACATGACAACTGAGAGGCTGCAACAAAATCCTTGTAAAATGGTCGGTAGAAACGTTTTGGATGAAATCATCAAGCTTAGTGGGCACCACTCTGAGTTTGTCTATACCTTTGCATTATTTTTATACATGTATCATATTTACATGAACTATACACACCTGATTCTCATCCTTTAAAGTATGACACATGGACAACCATTCTCAAGTTCTGTACCTCATAATTTTTTTAAAATAATAATTGATACCCCTTAGGTTTATGTATTTGACTTGTTGGTGTTAACGCAGTTAAGAACATACATATGGAAAAGAAAAAATAAATGATTTGACAGAATAAGAATAACTTTATGGTGAACCATAGATTCTTTTGGTACCTTTCATCATACTTTTGTGACACTAAAAAATGTTCTTTGCATGCATTTAGGATAAGAATAAAACCAACCCTCATTATTTCATATGCATTCTATGGTAAAGTTTTAGAGTTAATTCAATTTCATTGCATCATTGATCGAGCACTTATCTTGAATGTCCAGTGAGGTGAAATCATGGGCAATTCTTGGTTTGGGAAATGATCATAGGCCTTCTTTGACCTGATTCTACCTTTCAGTGCCTACCAAATGACATTAATCCTTAGCATGTCCAACTTTGAGTTTAGGCCTATTCTTTGTACAACCGAATCTTAGCCTATAGCCTTTTGAGTATTTACATGCACTATCCCTCTCTTTTCCTAGCCTCCTTGAGCATGTTAGAAATATGCAAATTATAGGCAAGTTCAAGTTTGAAGCTGATAAAGGCAAAATATGCAAAGTCCTTAAAGTCAAGAATACAAAATCACTTTAAAAGGAAAAAAGTCAAAAGACATATAGAGCAAGGAGGAATCTTAATGAAAAAATAAGAAAGAAAACACTTTAATATAAGAGGAGAAACTTCAAAAGAAAGAGGAGAACTCCTTAAAATGAAATAAGAAAAGGCTCAAGTAAGAAAAACTCAAAGAAAGCCTAAAACAAGTACATAAGAAAACAAAGAGGATTGAGTGCTAAATGCATAAGAGACACAAAAAACATAAAATTAGTGCATTGTTCAAGGAGGGATTAAGTTACTTTTATCTCAAACAAATATCCTGCTTGTACCCAAGCTTTCTTTACAGGTCGATAACAAGCCCTACCTAATCTCATTGCAAGTATCTTACATTAGTGGAGAATTACATGAAGGCCAAGCATATGCCATCAAATTTGCATGCTTTGAATATCCTTCTGAGTATGATAGCACTTTGTAAGAGTCGTTAAATCGAATACATGAAATGAGTGTTGAATAGGACATTCTTTGGGGTGAGGACACTTGAAAAATGGGGGCATATGTAGTTCAAAACCTCTGTTTAAAGCAAGATGACCAAATTTTGTCGATACTTAGGTATGTCTGAGGTACCACTCAAAGCTATAGGAATTATCTTGAAGTAGTATTAATTAAAAGAGAGACAAATGAGAGAATTTTCCATACAAATACTAAGAATTGATACCAATTGTAATCAAGATTTGATTATCTTCTCTCATTTTTGAAAAATGGGAAAACGTCCACCTTTGATGCCTATCAAAGTAACTATTTATTGCCAAAAATAACTTTTATTTCATTCAAAATTTGGTTGTCTTTCCTTAAAACTTGACCAATAGACTGATCTTTGAAATAAGATACTTATTTTTGGATTATCCGCCCTATAATGTGATTGAACAAATGTTGCATCTCTTTTTTTAGATTCATGTTTATACTGCATTTGCTACTAATAGTTTCATATTAGGTTTTTACACCAAGAATTGAAAGTACATCTGACGTTATTTCTGACTCAACATGATACGTAAGCATCGTAAGAGCTCGATCATATTCCCCATAAGATTTTTGTTTCTCTTATTATATGAACTGGGGAAATTTTTGCAAGAAGATTATTTTCTCCAGAAAATAAATATTGAAGATCATATCAAAACATGTAAATTGGGCCAACCTTTAAAAGTCTCAAACATTCCACAAAATGACAAATTTTCCTATATCGACAATATGGAACTTCTATTAAAGCATGTAACTGGAGCAAAATTTTTAGGAGGACCTAAAAAATTCCACCAAACCAACATATTGGATCAACATTATCTTATCGATGGACCAACATATATCCTACTAATTAATTAACCTTCGTTCCTCCAATGGACTAATACATATCTTTCTGATGTATCATTTTTTGTCCTTTCAATAGACCAACATTTATCTTTCTAACCAATCAAATATCAAATGAAAAAATTTCATCACTCCCATATTAAGAATAGCATAAAAGATATAAGATAGTTGTATATCCATAACAATCCTCCAAGGGGATGTTATTCATTCCTTGACTTATCTCTAAAGTTTTGTCATTGATTTTGACTAAAGTCTCTACCTAATCGGATACTGCATCAACTAATCATTTACCATGAGTAAAGGCAATCACAAAGGAGTCATATTAGTACTAAAGGATGACAAATCCAAGTTAGTATGAATGAGGATGATATGGATCACCTAAAGGGTATATCTATTGTATTATATCGAAAAGAGTTGGACACCTATCAATATCAAAGAAGGATGAAAAATCCATACCAATACCAAAAAAAATGATGTGGATAACTGAAAAGAGATATTTATTGCATCAAATCAAAAAAAGGTGGATGCCTATCAATATCAAAGGAGGATGATAAAGCCATATCAATATCTAAAGAGGATGATATGGATCACCGAAAGGGGTTATTTATTACATCAATCCAAAAGAGATAGATGCCTATCAATACTAAAGGGGGATGACAAAGCCATGTCAATACCAAAATAGGATGATATGGATCACCAAAATGGGGTATTTATTGTACCAGATCCAAAAGAGGTGGACGCCTATCAATATCGGAGGAGGATGACATCTAAAGGATATCCACAAGTCACATCCAAATCAAAAGAGGTTGATGTACAATTTTTGAGCGGTCCATGATATCTATACTACACCAAAACCAGTAGAGGCTGATGTCAAAAAAGGTATCTCCAAGTCGCATCAAAATTGAAGAAGGCTGATATGCAACCGTTGAGAGGGCCATGATATCTATATTACATCAAAACTAAAAGAGGCTAACATTCAAACGATATCTAAAAAGCATCATATCCAATATAACACAGAAGCAGAGAAGTCTAGCATCGAGGATACTTGAGAATCATATCCAACATATAACACAAAGGCGAAGGAGTCTAGTCTTGAGGATATTTAGGAATCATATCTAATATAGAACAGAGACAAAAAGAATTTGGCATTGAAAGGATATAAACTAAAAAATAATTAAGAAATGGCTAATAGGGTTGTCACATTTGGTTATTACCAACAAGAGGGATATCATGTTAAACTGAAGAGATTACAATATATGATTATAGAGACTGTTTTACTTAAAGTGTTCAAATATAACATGAGCCATCCTATTCGAAAACCTAAAGGATTTTCAGACCTGCACTAATGTGGAAATTGTTATTTCCAAAGACATGGACAAGAAAGAATAGACACAACTTTCAGGAATATATATATAAATAGGTATGGCAAAAAAAATATCTTTCTTAGTTGAACTATTTTACTATTGACAATATCATTTTAGATTTATCGAGAGCATTCGAGAGGACGAAATTCTCAAAAAAAAACCATGGGTGTGGCCGACTTCAGAAAGGACACAACACAATATGGAATATTTTCTTAGCAGCAAACTAGGACACAATCTAAAGAGGAATGTCAAACTCTTTAGACACGAGCTAAGAAATGACTTTCACCTCCATTTAAATCACACTCCTATTAGAAAGCATGTCCGTACTTTACTATTTTTAGTCTCATTTTGGATCCAATGTAATGGTGAACTCACATTGGAAACAACCATCCTTTTCATCAAAATTGATACATCTTTTAAAAATCCTTAAAAATATTGCTTAAAATCAACCATTGTGAACTAAAAATGGCTTGAATTCTTATGTAAACTTGAGAAATTTAAGAAAACTAATATCAGGGTCCGATCATAATTTCTTGAAATTCATACAAAAGCTAATCGCTTTCAAGAGATGAGTTTATGGTCGAACAAAAATAAGATCAACAATTTTCTTTGTCTAGGGTTCCTTGCATACACCCTACCCGAATTGAGGCGTAATTGTTGACTCCCAAATTTTATGCCCACGACCAAATTAAGTTTGAGCTTATTCTAATTCAAACGATTTTGAAATAATTATTTTCGAAAATTAAGAAATTATCAAAATCAATTTCAAATTAATTTAGTCACTCTTAAGTAAAACATATAGGCCTATTTTAAATAAGTTTTATTTGAGAAAAAAAATCATTTTGAGAAAATAGTTCTATTGAAAATGACAATTAATTTGATTTTGTTTTGAAATTGGATAAATTGGAAACTTGGTTGATTATGTCCTCAAATTAAATAAAATTGATGTCAAAATAATTATTTTTTAATTGTTAAATCAAGAATCTCAATTAATTAGTGTGGGATTTACGTCATCTCTATTTGATTGATCTAATTTTATTTAAATTAAATTAATGTGGCAATATTGTTAAACCATTGGGCCAAATCCATAATTATTTGGTTCCCATATATTTAAGTTCTACCAGCCCTTTACACCTACCAAACCCAAATATCAACCCAAACCTATCCCCTTAACTCTACCCAAGACCCTTTTACTTTATTTTCTCTGTCACCACTACACCAATCTCAAAAAATGATGAACATCACCCCTAAACAATGTCGTTGTCCTTGTTTTCTATCAATTGTCTTTGAATTAGTACAACAAAATGAGTGCTTAGCATGAGATTGAAGATACCCAGAAGGTTTCATGTTATTTCTTTAACTTTATCCTTATTTTATTGATTTTTTATTTTCTTTTTTCACAATTCATAATAATTCATAGAATTTCTAAGAAAACAAACCTTATCCAATTTTTCAAAATTTCTTAGTCCCACATAATTTCTAAACCCTAAATTCCATCCTAATATCCCCCTATGTAATCTCTCTCAATCATCACAATGAGTTCAAGAATTGTTAACAAGCAAGAACCCAAAAAAAAAAGGTTTTTGCTATAATATTTCAAATGGGGTTTTTGATGTTTTGACTTTTGACGGAATATTTTATACCTTTTACAAGAAATAATTAGGCATTTTCAAGCAACTATTGTTGTATTTGACACTAGATTTTGGTATTTTTAGGTCAGAGACTTAGCTGAAGAAATAACTGGGAGAAGCAAGAGAAAAAGGGCTTTGATGGTCAAATAGACGGACCATCAACCATGTGACAGACCATCAAGATGGTCGTTAACCACAAGTAGAATAAGCATCATGGTAGACCCTTACGACGGCTCAAGCGGCGGACCATTAGGACACTGACGGGCCATCAACTTGGTCGGTTACTCAAAGTAGAATGAGTCAACTTTGGGGATGAAGCAACGGTCCAAGCTATGGACCATCAAAACAATGATGGGTCGTCAACTTGGCCGCCAAAGGTGGAACAAAATACAACATCACTAGAGGGCTTGCGACGAACCCAACGACAAATCGTCCATGACCTGACAGCCCATCAACTCATCTGTCGTACTTGAAGCGGCAATCCGAGTTTCAAATTTTAAAACCCCATTCCCTGAAGGGATATAAATACCCGGTTTATATTTTATTTAGGTATTTTATCATATCTTTTCTTAAAAAAAACTGATTGTAACGTATTATTTTTTTATATTCAAGCTACCATTGTGGATCTAGCTATTTTATTCATATTTTCACTGAAGATTTAAGAACAATTATTGGAACCTTTGTAAGTAATTCTCTTAATTTATTTATGAATAACACAATGACTACTTCTTCTTCTCCGGAGATGTGTGGCTAAGCTCCCATAACTAGGGCTATGGGAGCCTTGATATGAATAGCTGATTAGGGTTGTGAAAATACTTAATTTCCCTACTTAAATGAGATTGTATAAACCCTTATTCATATCAACGACCTTTCTTGGTGCAAACTTGAAGGGTGAGCCCAAGAACATCACTTGTTTGATTAAAAAAGTGCATATTGGGAAAAGAAGAGGTTTACATGGAATCCAAAGGCTTTAACCATTGGGTTATAGGTTGATGCCTTAATAGGATTAACCCACATGAGAGAGTAGTTGAATAAACCAATGTATTCTTTAAGTTAAAAGGAATTAAAGAGTAAAATATCCATTTAGGTTGAGAAACAAATGGGTAAACTTTAGAATTCAATAACTTTTATAATTAAAGTTATAAATTGGAAACTTAAGATAATTTACAACCCCGACAGCTTGAACATCTTGGTGAATGTAAATCTAGTTTGTCTAGTCTCATTAAATCAACACTTCAATAAAACTCACTAGTTGAAACACAATTTGGTACAAACATCTGAATACTCTTGACAAGTCAAACACCCCTTTACTCTGGAACCTTTGATAAATAGTCTATGAACAACCATAACACTTAGTTTGCACAGTATTCCCTATGGTATTCGACCCCAACCTAGTTGAGTCCTATATTTGACAGTGACCACTTACACTTTCTAATGAGAGTTATAATTTGGACGTATCAAATTTTGGCGTTGTTAATTAACCTTTGGTCAAGTTTCCTAAATCTTACCTTTATTTGTTATATTTGTTCATTATAGGAGCTTTATTTTATATGCCAAGTACGAGGAGGTCAGGAAACCCACTATTGCCATTTCATCCAGAACCTCAACTAATTGGCAGAATGGAAGAATAAGAGAAGCTAAGAGACTAGCCGTCTTAGCTAGAGTACAAGTTAATCAACAGAATGATGGTCAACCAACTCGTGTCCCTAATACTGGTAAGAAAGATTTGGGGGATGATGATCTGACCAACCCATCAAATAGGAGGCATGCTGAGAATATAGTCGCACTAGTGAATAGAAACCAGGCAACTAGAGGAAGAGCAAACCACTAACCTGTTGTGCAGTTTGCACCTGGTGAGGAAGATGACACTGATTTAGATGAGGCTGGTGCGGCCGGAGCAATCATTCCACCACCATTAGCACTTGGAGTTAAGTTCAACATAACAAGTACCATGATACAACTACTTAACCTCAAGGGGTTGTTTGGAGGACTTCTAGGAGATGACCCAAACATGTACTTGGTGAACTTTATCAATATTTGCAAATCCTTTGACAACCCTGGGGTTGGAAAAAATACAATTCATCTTTGGTTATTCTAGTTGTCTCTGTCTGGGGAGGTAAAAATGTGGTTGAATGAGTTGTCTCTCGATTCTATAACGAACTAGAGGTAATTGAAAAGATCTTTCCTACAAAGGTTCTTTCTGCCCTCCAGGATATTACAATTGAGGGACGAGATTAGCAACTTCAGACAATTACTGAATGAGGCACTACACGAGACTTGGATGCGATTCAAGAAAAGATGACACAGTGCCCCAACCTCAAGATGACCGATGAACATTTGATGGAGACATTTTACTAAGCTTCAAACTCTATCACCAAACTATTCATAATTAATGCTGTAGGAGGACCATTCATAGATCTTACTTTCACTGAAGCTGCAGATATGTTGGAACGATTGACTAAGATAAGTAGAGCTTTGCATACCATGTATTCTGTGGTAGCAAGCCCTAATATTTCTAGTGGTATGATTGCAGATCAACACAGGAGTGAGGAAGAATGAGATTAAGATATGGTGCACATGAAGACCCAGATGGATCTACTCACTAAGCACTTGCTATCTGGAAAGACTGAATAGGTAAAAGTTGTTGGTTCGCAAAGTAGAGCTGGATCTGATTCTGAGGAGAAGGCCAACTATCTAAATAATCAGGGGGGTTTCCTAGGCAATAGCCAAAGGAACCAAGGTCAGAACTATTACGACAAAGATGGTTACATAAATAGGGATAATGAGAACTGGAAAAAATAAGATTAATAGAAGTGGACTATATATGCAACTTGGATGTCGAGATAATGCTGCTACCAGTTTAGGTATGATGTCCATGGAGGACATAATGGAGAAGATATTGAAAGGGGTTGAGGCAAATAATGTTAGTGTGACAACAATGAAGAGTGACTTATTCTCTATGAGGTAGCTAGTTGATATGCATTCAACTTTTATCAAACAGCTGAAGCAGCGAATGAACCAACTCTCAATAGCATTTAACCAAAGAAAGAGCAGTACATTGCCAAGTGATACAATGAAAAATCCTCAAAATAATATATCTTGTACGGCGATTACCACTCGGAGTGGTAAAGTACTGCCAGGCCCTTCTTTGGGAAAAACTATGATTGATAATGTGGTTGAAGAAGATGTGAAAGATGAAAAAATCATCCAGTGGAGTCTGAGAAACTAGATGGTAATGAGATTCCATCTAACCATCAGTAGGTTGATGAGTTAGAAAAAGAAAAGAAAAAGAAGTAGGAAGCAATGGGTACTACTCTCTAAAAACCACCGTCTCCCTTACCTCATCGATTGAAAAAGAAGGCCGATGACATAAGGTTTAGCAAATTCATGGCGATGCTAAAGCAGCTGACGATAAATATTCCTTTAGTGGAGGAACTAAAGCAGATGTCTGGATACGCTAAGTTTATGAAGGACCTTGTGAATAAGAAAAGAATAGTGAGTTACTAATCGGTGGATAATATTCACCATTATGGCACCATTTTGACAAGATCCTTGGCGTAAAAGAAAGTAGACCCAGGAACATTCACCATCCCTTGTACTATTGGGTCGCTTGATTTTTCTATGGCCTTATGTGATCTCGGAGCAAGTATTAACTTGATACCACTTGTTGTTCATAAGAAGTTAGGTTTGGGGGACCATACACCCACAAATATGCGACTAGTGATGGCAGACAAGTTAGTGAAGCAGCCAGTGGGGATATTGTATGATGTGCTAGTAAAGGTGACCAACTTTATATTTCCTACTGATTTTGTTATTCTGGATTAAGGTGGACTTTGAGGTATCCATAATCTTGGGCAGACCTTTTCTCCCAATCGAGAGCGTGCTTATTGATTTATAGGCTAATAAGCTATTATCAGACTTAATGATGAGGTAGTTCGGTTCGATGAGTTCCAGTCTATGAAAAAGCACAAAGAGATAAGTGTATTCTCTATCATCGATGTTTATTATGAAGATGAGCAAGAGGTGCTGATCGAGGAGAAATTTCTTATTGAAACTCGGGTCGTAGTCTTGATGAACTTTGATAATGAAGGTATTAAGGAATATGAGGAGACAGTGTGTGCCCTAACAGGAATGGGATCCTACTCATATGCTCCCAAGAAGCTAGATCTAGATCTCAAAAATTGTCCAACACCACCGGCTAAGCTATCTATTGAAGATCTACCAGTGTTGGAGTTGAAGGAGTTAACGGTCCATCTACGGTATGTGTTTCTAAGCAGTGGAAACACTTTACTAGTGATTATTGTAGTAGATTTGGGTGAGCAGCAGGTTGAGGCACTTATCTCTGTGCTTAGGAGATACAAAAGGTCTATAGGTTGGACTATTGCCGATATTATTGGTATTCTTCTGGGTATTTGCACTTATAAGATTCAACTTGAGGAAGATTGAAAACCAACCATTGAGCACCAATGTCGCCTTAACCCACCGATGTAAGAAGTGGTTAAGAAGGATATCGTTAAATGGCTTGATGCAGGAGTTCTATATCCCGTCTCCCATAGTAAATGGTTAAGCCCAGTTCAATGTGTGCCCAAGAAAGGGGGCATGACTGTAGTGGCTAATGAGAAAAATAAATTGATTCCACTCAGGCATGTGACTAGGTGGAGAGTTTGTATGGACTATCATATGCTCAACTCATGGACTTTGAAGGACCACATCCTGATGCCTTTTATGGATCAAATGCTTGATCGGTTGGTGGGAAGGGGTTGGTATTATTTCCTGGATGGGTATTCTAGCTATAACCAGATTTCTATCACCCCAGAGGATCAGGTGAAGATGACATTCACTTGCTCGTATGGTACTTTTGCTTTCGAGTGGATGCCATTTTGTAACGCCCCAAAAATGGGTCCCGAAGTGTCACACTGTGCTTGAGACTACGAGTATCCCCAAGCTAAGCCTTTGAGCCATTTTCATTCAGTTCAACACAAATCAACGAGGTTTTCATAAATAACCCTCAAATATCAATAGAGTAATCATCATCCAAGAATAAAAGAATTTCAGAAAGATAACAAAATACGACTTATTAATCAACTCCTAACATCTCTACTAGTCTGATAAGCCTCTAAGAAAATCAATAAAACCAGCGAGCCATTGAGACATGCCCCAACTGACTCATACTTAGTTATCAAATGTAAACAATTCCATGAAACCAACATCAGACATTACGTCCTTGGAACATGAGGACTCACCACGACAGAGGATATAGAACAGCATTCCCGAAGAATCATTATAGAACCTAGAACTGACCACCTGAACCTAATTCCAAAAAATACAGCCCACATCCGAAGATGTGGGTCAGTACCATGGAAAGGAACCGAGTATATGGGGGTGTATGCAGTTTTATAAATATCATCATCATAAATATTTATAAGAAATATACAGGATGTATAAAAGACTCACATAGCCCGAAGAAAATCATCATAATTATGAGAGGATGAAATAAGTATAATAACACATGTGAGTCATCATCTAATTTGTCAATCACTTTCAGTTCATCAAGAATATCAATTCTCATAATGTAAATATCATTTAAATCTTTCAAAAGAATAACTTTCACAATTCAACTTTCAAATCACTTCACCGTTCACCATAGACACAAGGAAACACACACACACTGGGAGATCCTGTAACCGACTTAAACCATGTAAACTACATGGAGTCCAACGTACAACCTACGTTGCGGAGAGACGTCCTATCCTTGCCATCGGAGTAGGACTATCGATATCAAATCCACACAAACTAGTGATCACTATATAAATCAGCCTCAAGCTCACTCCTATGAGGGCACGTAGTTCTAGGTAAGTAAGGTCGCTTTATACCTCCCACTCGGTGCTAAAGATTTCTCCCGGACTTAGCTCATATCATTTAAAAGACAATCCACAACAAAAAAATTTCAATAATATATAAATATACATTGGGAGCCATCATGCTTCCCATCTATCAAAATCAACCACGTTGTAGATTTCTTTCACACTCGAGTTCAAAACAACTCCATTAAGACAAAAAGGTAAGATCATTCAAAATATCTCAAATATTCAACATCAACGTGCTTATAACATACACTTTCTAAAAATACACAATTTCCAATAGGGATTCACGACCCAAATGTTAAAATCATGATAAATATCGTTCAAGATTCATCCTTTATATCTCCACACATGTAAATTCATATTTCAAAATCATAAACATCCAGATTTCATAATAATCATCATAGGATATGGGTCCATGCTTCAAATTCATAAAAATCAAATAAAAATTATGCCTTTATAAAGAAAATTACTTTTGGATACAAGAACGAAAGAGAGTTCTTATTGAAAAAAAAACTCCACATACCTTGAATGATGAACTTTAGATCAATACTCGTTTTTGAGATGTTAATCATGCCTTTAAATGATGGTTCTTGGAGTTCTTGAACTAGGAACTTAGAATCTTGAATAAATTTGCAGAATTAATGGTGAACTTTGGAGGTTCTTGAAGTTGGATGTAGGAGCTTAGGATTTTCTTTTTGAGGGAATTTGATGAAATATAATATATAATGCTTCTAATAGGCTTTAATATAGGGTTTGGACGGATTTTGGGTGAGGGGGAATGACCAAAACGCCCCTAAAAATCAAAAAATTCTTGAATCTGTCCTTTGGGGGACTGTTTTGATAGTCTGAAGTAGATCAACCATAACGTTTTACTCCGATATCCAAGTTGGATGAAACCAATTTCATTAGAAAGAGGACTCTCATATACTTCCGTTGATAAATAGTATCTCACCCAGATCATTGTGTATGAGGAGTTATGATCATTAGAAGTTGACCCAAAAATTTGCTTTTGATAGGATGAAGTAGATCGACCATAACTTTTTGCTCCAATAGACAAATTGGATGAAACCAATTTCATTCGAAAGAGGACTCATAGAGATTTCCGTTGATATATAGTAGATAACCCAGATCATTATGTATAAGGAGTTATAATGATTTAAAGTTGGAGAAAAAATACACCAGGCCTTAGTACTTTTTCCTGCACGTTTTACTGTTCACTACTATTCATGGTTTGATCGGAATGTTCATAACTCGTCGCTCGGGTGTCCATTTTGGATGATCCATATATCGTTGGGAAGCTTATTGGATACTCTATGCAATGGTGGGTCATAATCTAAGACATTCTACATGAAAAATTTATAATTCATTCTAGAAGATAGAACCTAACACGTTTACGCACAAAATTTCAACAAAATTTTTTTTGGGGTATTACATCATCCCCCCCCCCCCCCCGAAAACATTCGTCCTCGAATGACGCTAGACATGCCAAGATTAGATAGGGAATAGAGCATATATCTGAAAATATTCGTTAGACTCATCACATCGTTTCTCACTCCGAATGCAACATAGAATGTATAAAATCAAGAAACTACAGCTGAACACATAATAAATAACAGCTGAACTGCTGCAACTTTTATCAAAAGTGCATGATTTAGGAAAGAACGGTACCTTCGGCTTGATCGGAGTTCATGGAAAATAGGTGCGGGTACTTGGATCACATATCCGCCTCAGCTTCCTAAGATGCACCCTCAACAGATTGGTTTCGCCATAATACCTTGACCAAGGGAACTTTTTTGTTCCTTAGTCTTCGGACACTGAAATCAAGAATCTTAACAGGAATCTCATCAAAAGAAAGATTTTCTTGAATGTCAGTACTCACTGAGGAATCCACTACCACAGCATCGCTAATATGCTTTCTAAGCATGGAAACATGGAATATTGGATGAACAGAGGATAACTCGGTAAGTAACTCGACCTCATAAGCTACCTTACCAACACGGCTAAGAATTTTGTAAGGACCAACATAACGGGGACTAAGCTTCCCCTTCTTTCCGAATCTCTTCACCCCTCTCATGGGTGAAATTTTCAGATACACTAGGTCACCAACTTCAAACTCAAGGTCTCTCCTTCTAACATCCGCATATGACTTCTGAAGACTCTACGCAGTTTTTAACCCTTCCCTAATCAACTTAACTTTTTCCATAGCCTCAAATACCGAATCAGGACCACTCATATCCGCTTCACCCACCTCGAACCAACCTATGGCTGATCTACACATCCTCTCATATAAGGATTCAAATGGAGCCATGCCAATACTAGAGTGGAAACTGTTATTGTAAGCAAACTCTATCAACGGTAACTGATCATCCCAACTTCCCTTAAAGTCAAGTTCACAAGCTCTCAATATATCCTTTAAGGTCTGGATGGTCCGCTCAGCCTGACCATCGGTCTGCGGATGAAAAGAAGAACTCAAAAGCACTTGGGTACCAAGATCCTTCTGAAAAGCTTTCCAAAATTGCGAAGTGAACTGAGAACACCTATCCGAAATGATAGACAAGGGAACTCCATGCAGTCTGACTAGCTCTCAGATATACAATCTAGCGTAATCCTCAGCAGTATATAAAGTATGAACAGGCAAGAAATGAGCAGACTTAGTCAACCTATCAACCACAACCCAAATGGAATCATGATGGCGTCGGGAAGGAGGTAAACTAATCACGAAGTCCATATTTATCTCTTCCCACTTCCAGGTGGGAATACTAAACTCTTGCATCATACCACCAGGTCTTTGGCGTTCGACCTCAACCTGTTGGCATGTTGCACACTTAGCTACAAACGCTGCTATATCTTTCTTCATGCCACTCCGCCAATAGATTTCCCGCAAGTATCGGTATATCTTGGTGGCACTAGGATGAATAGAATATTGCACCCCGTGCGCTTCATCCATAATCTTCTATCTCAGATCATCAACATTCGGGACACATAATCTACCCTGCAATCTTAACACACCATCTCCCCCTTGGGAGAAAACCTCTATTTTTTGGTCCTTGACTGACTCCTTCAGTCTGACTAAACTAGCATCTAAGTATTGCTTTTCCTTCACTTCCGAAACCAAGGAGGCTTCGAAACTACTCTGAACCCCTATACTACCTTCAGCAGAGTCAAACAACCTAACCTCCAATCTATCCAAACGATGTACATCACGAGCCAACTCTTTCTTATCTTCTACCACATGCAAAACACTACCCATGGACACTCTACTTAGGGCATCCGCCACAACATTGGCCTTGCCCGGATGGTAGAGCACACTCATATCATAGTCCTTAATAATTCTAACCTTCATCTCTGCCTAAGGTTCAATTCTCTCTGGGTAAACACATACTGCACACTCTTATGATCAGTGAAAATATCAACATAGACACCATACAAATAGTGTCTCCAGATTTTCAAAGCAAACACAACAGCAGCCAACTCAAAGTCATGGGTGGGGTTATTTTTCTCATGGGGTTTCAACTGTCTAGAAGCATAAGCTATCACCTTACCTTACTGCATCAATACGCAACCCAACCCAACTCTCGAAGCATCAAAGTACACCATAAAACCATCAACACCACCAGGCAAAGTCAAAACATGGGCTGAAGTGAGTCGAGTCTTCAACTCCTGAAAACTCTTCTCACAAGATTCGGACCACAAGAAATTCACTTTCTTTTGGGTCAACCAAATCATAGGAGACGCTATAAAGGAGAAACCCTCAACAAAATGGCGGTAATAGCTAGCTAAACCCAAGAAACTTTGGATAGGCCAATTTCTAATAGCTTCGGTCTTTTGGGGATCAACTCTAATACCTTCGGAAGAAATGATATGACCCAGAAAAGCAACTGACCTTAGCCAAAACTCACACTTACTGAACTTGGAAAACAACTTGTGATCTCTAAGGGTTTGCAAGACAGTTCGGAGATGATCAGAATGTTCATCCTCACTACGGGAGTACACCAGTATATCATCGATGAACACTATGACAAACATATCCAGATATGGTCTGAACACTCGATTCATGAGGTCCATGAAAGATACTGGGGCATTAGTTAACCCGAAAGACATAACAAGAAACTCAAAATGGCCATAACAAGTTTGGAAAGTGGTTTACGGGATGTCACACTCCCTAACTTTGAGTTGGTGATAGCCAGAACGAAGGTCTATCTTTGAGAAATAACTTGCACTTTGCAATTGGTCAAACAAATCATCTATTCTTAGAAGGGGGTACTTATTTTTTATGGTGATTTTATTCAGTTGGCAGTAATCAATGCACATACACAAAGAGCCATCTTTCTTTCTCACAAACAACATAAGAGTACCCCAAGGAGAAATATTGGGTCTTATGAAACCTTTATCTAGTAGATCTTTGAGTTGCTCTTTCAAATCCTTAAATTCTGCAGGGGCCATACGATAAGGAGAAATAGAAATGGGATGAGTATCGGGAAGAAGATCAATCCCAAACTCTATCTCTCTATCAGGAGGTATCCCTGAGAGATCATCTGAATAGACATCAGAAAACTCATGGACGACGTTAATAGACAGGAGAGTTGGAGTCTCAAACTTAGTATCTTTGACTCTAACCAAATGGTAAATACACCCCTTGGAAATAAGCTTTCTAGCTTTGAGGTAAGAGATAAAATGACTCTTGGGTGACACAGAATTCCCAGACCACTCAAACATGGATACACCCGAAAACTGAAACTTGACCACTCGGGTCCAACAATCAATAGAGGCATAAGAAGAATACAGCCAGTCCATACCCAAAATCATATCAAAATCTACCATGTCTAACTCAATCAGATCAGCCAATAAGACTTTATGAAGAACGATAACAGGACACTTTTTATACACTTTCTGAGCAATAATCGAATCACCCACTGGGGTAGAAACTAGGATAGGCTCAGGAATAATCTCAGGACTCATTTAAAAATTCACAACAATCAAAGGTGTAACATATGAAAAATTGGATCCAGGATCCAACAAAGCATACACATCAAACTAAAATATACAAAGCATACCAGTAACAACATCGGGAGAGTCCTCCTGTTCCTGGCGGGATAGTAAAGCATAGAATATATTTTGGCGCTGCCCACCAGCATTGCTAGAAGAGGCACCCTGAGTTGGGGCTGGGCGAGTTGCTGGAACTGGAGCACTAACAGTCTGAGTCTGGGTCTGAGAGCTATAGTCACGACGCCCTTGTCCATCTTATGGACAATCTCTAACTCTGTGACCCATGTCACCACACCAGAAATAACCCCTCTTCTCACCCCAACACTTACCCGAATGAGCCCTACCACACTTAGGACACAGGGGACGATTTGGCTTACTACCAGCACTGTACTGGGACCTGGATGCATATGACCTTCTACCTTGATTCTGCCTACTTCTAGGCACGGGAGCACTAACAGATGATGGTGTTGGCATAGATGAACGATCCTGATACTGAGGGCGACTCCCTCCCTGCGATTTAGTCTGACCCGATCTGTGCTGCTCAGACCTAGCTTTCTTATTCCCTCTCATTCTATCTCTCTCCTTAATCTTGTCTACCTCAATCTGTTGGGCATGAGTCATCAGTCTAGAAAGATTCATCTCACTATTCATCATAGCAGACCTACACTTCTTAACCACATAACTAGACACTCCAGTCACAAACTTACTCATACTAGCCCGATTATCAGCCACTAAGTCAGGAGCATACTTGGCCAACTGATTGAACTTTAGACAGTACTCCCTAACAGTCATAGAGCCCTGTCCTAGGTTCATAAACTCTTCCACCTTCGCCTCCCTCATCTCCAAAGGGAAAAATTTATCCAAGAATGCATCCTGGAACTCTTGCCAAGTTGTAGGGATAGCTCCCTCACCTCTACCTTTTCTCCAAGAAACAACCCAGTCATAAGCAAGGTCTTTCAACCTATATATAACCAACTCCACACTATGTTCCTCAGATACATGCATCACCTGAGTAATTTTCCGCCCCTCCTCTAAAAATAACCGTGGATCCTTATCAGACTTGGACCCATAGAATTTCGGCAGATTCATCTGCATGAAGTCACAGATCCTGGAAGCAGCTGAATCACCTCCCTGCTGCTATGGAGCCTGGGCTGGGTTGGCCTAAACATTTATAGTAACAGGTTGGGCTAGCGCCTGAAAGGATGCCCAAAATTTAGCATGAGACAAGCTTTCATTCAATAGGTCAGCGGGTTGAGGTTGCTGACCATCATTATTTCTTCTCGCTCGGCATGGAGGCATATTTCTGAAATAGGAGATCACGAATCAATAGTAGAGAGAGACACTTTAAGCATGATAGACTTCTAAAAGAAAGAATCATACTTTTTCCTAAAACATCTTGTAGCCTCTTGCTCATAGATGTGGCATGCTACACACCGATGCTCAAGACTCTACTTAACGCGGCTTGTCAGACTCCCTATTACACCTTAAAACCTTAGGCTATGATACCAAATTTGTAATGCCTCAAAAATGGGTCCCGGAGCATCACACGGTGCTTGAAGGTACGAGTAGCCCCAAGCTAACCCTTTGAGCCATTTTCATTTAGTTTAACACGAATCAATGGGGTTTCCATAAATAACCCTCAAATATCAACAGAGTAATCATCATTCAAGAATAGAAGAATTTTAGAAAGATAACAAAATATAACTCATTAGTCAACTCCTAACATATATACTAGTCTGACAAGCCTCTAAGAAAATCAATAAAACCGGCGAGCCATTGAGACATGCCCAAACTGACTCATACTCAGTTATCAAATGTAAATAATTCTGTGAAACCAACATCAGACATCACGTCCTTGTAACATGAGGACTCACCACGACAGAGGATGTAGAACAGCGTGCCCAAAGAATCACTGTCGAACCTGGAACTGAGCACTGAACCTACATTCCGAGAAAATACAACCCACATCTGAAGATGTGGGTCAGTACCATGGAAAGGAACCGAATATATGGGGGTGTATGAAGTTTTATAAACATCATCATCATAAATATTTATAAGAAATATGCAGGATGTATGAAAGAATCACATATCCTGAAGAAAATCATCATAATCATGAGAGGATGAAATAAGTATATTAACACATATGAGTCATTATCTAATTTGTCAATCACTTTCAGTTCATCAAGAATATCAATTCTCATAATGTAAATATCATTTAAATCTTTTGAGAGAATAACTTTCACAATTCTACTTTCAAATCACTTCATTGTTCACCATAAACACAAGGAAACACACACACTGGGAGATCCTATAACCGACATAAACCATGTGAGCTATATGGAGTCCAACGTACAACCCACGTTGGGGGGAGTCGTCCTATCCTTTTCATCGGAGTAGGACTATCGATATAAAATCCATACAAACTAGTGATCACTATATAAATCAGCCTCAGGCTCACTCCTATGGGGGCACATAGTTCTAGGGAAGTAAGGTCTCTTTATACCTCCTACTCGGTGCTAAAGATTTCTCCTGGAGTTAGCTCAGATCATTTCAAAGACAATCCACAACAAAACAATTTTAGTAATATATAAATATACATCGAGAGCCATTATGCTTCCCATATATCAAAATCAACCAAGTTGTGGATTTCTTTCACACTCGAGTTCAAAATAACTCCATTAAGACCAAAAGGTCAAATCATTCAAAATATCTCAAATATTCAATATCTACGTGCTTATAACACACACTTTCTCAAAAAAACACAATTTTCAATGGGGATTCACGATCCAAATATCAAAATCGTGATAAATATCATTCAAGATTCATGCTTTATATATCCACACATGCAAATTCATCTTTCAAAATCATAAACATCAAGATTTCATAATAATCATCATAAAATATGGGTTCATGCTTCAAATTTGTAAAAATCAAATAAAAATCATGCCTTTGTAAAGAAAATTACTTTTAGGCACAAGAACAAAAGAGAGTTCTTGTTGAAAAAAAAACCACATACCTTGAATGATGAACTTTAGATCGATACTCATTTTTGAGATGTTAATCGTGCCTTTTAATGATGGTTCTTGGAGTTCTTGAACTAGGAACTTGGAATCTTGAATAAATTTGCAGAATTAATGGTGAACTTTGGAGGTTCTTGAAGTTGGATGTAAGAGCTTAGGGTTTTCTTTTTGAGGGAATTTGATGAAATATAACATGTAATACTTCTAATAGGCTTTAATATAGGTTTTGGACGAATTTTGGGTGAGGGGGAATGACCAAAACGCCCCTAAAAATCAAAAAACTCTTGAATCTGTCCTTTGGTGGACTGTTTTGATAGTCTGGAGTAGATCAACCATAACGTTTTACTCCGATATCCAAATTGGATGAAACCAATTTTATTAGAAAGAAGAATCTCATATATTTTCATTGATATATAGTATCTCACCTAGATCATTATGTACGAGGAGTTATGGTCATTAGAAGTTGACCCAAAAATTCACTTTTGATAGGCTGAAGTAGATCGACCATAACTTTTTGTTCCGATAGACAAATTGGATGAAACTTATTTTATTGGAAAGAGGACTCGCAGAGCTTTTCGTTGATATATAGTAGATTACCCAGATCATTATGTACAAGGATTTATGATCATTTAAAGTTGGATAAAAAATACGCCAGGCCTCAGTACTTTTTCCTGCACGTTTTACTGTTCACTACTATTCACGGTTCGATCGGAATGTTCATAACTCGTCGCTCGGGTGTCCGTTTTGGATGATCCACCTATATTTGAAAATATTATTTGATACTCTACGCAATAGTGGGTCATAATCTAAGATATTATGCACGAAAAATTTATAATTCATTCTAGAAGATAGAACCCAACACGTTTATGCATAAAATTTCAATAAAAAATTTCCTGGGATATTACACATTTTGATCTGTGTATGCACCCTCCACCTTTCAACGGTGCATGATGTCTATCTTTTTTTATATGGTGAAAGAAACCTTGGAGGTATTTATGGATGACTTCTCAGTATTAGGTGATTCTTTCGGGCTATGCTTAGTAAATCTGAGTAGAGCATTTCAGCGATGCAAGGAGTTTAACCTTGTACTGAATTGGAAAAAGTGCCACTTTATGGTGAAGGAGGGCATTTTCCTTGTTCACAAAATTTTAGCCAAGGGAATTGAAGTTGACCAGGCAAATGTCGAGGTTATTGAGAAACTACCTCCTTCTATTTCAATCAAGAGAGTTCATAGTTTCCTTGGTCATGCGGTGTTCTATCGTTGATTTATAAAGAACTTCTTAAAAATTGCAAATCCACTTTGCAAGCTTTTAGACAAGGAGGCCAAGTTCATATTTGATGATGATTGCAAGAAGTCATTTGAATGACTTAAGGAGAAATTGATTGCTGCCCCAATCAATTTTGTGCCAGATTAGTTGATGCCATTTGAAATCATGTATAATGCAAGTAGAGTGTCGCTTGGGGCTATGCTTGGCCAAAAGAAAGAAACATTGTTACATCCCATTTACTATGCAAGCAAGGCATTGAATGGGTCTCAAAATAATTACTGAGAAGGAACTTCTCGTGGTGGTCTATGCATTTGAGAAGTTTTGTTCTTATTTATTCGGGACCAAGGTGGTGGTGCATACAAAATAGTGAGGTTGACGGTCAACTTGATGGACCATCGGACCCCTAACAGACCATCTGGTAGATCGTCACAATGATATTGAGTATGATGCTTACTGGTTCAGCCGCGATAGATGACTTGACAATCCATCAGATCCCTGATGGACCATCGTAGTCTCGACGGACTGTCAAACCTTCCGTTAAGTCAAGTTTTCACTATTTCTCTTTGGTCCTGAATTGGAAACTGATTCTTTGTTCCTTTTTCAGGTGATATGACACAAAAACTTCCCCTATCTAGAAGTGGTGGTAGAATACAATAGGGAATAGGCTAGCCAGCAAGGAGTGAGGAGGGTGCTGCTTTCAATACTCAACAATAAGATAGGGTACCTCCGGTACCCTTCAAGTTTGAGGAGAAGGGTGAAAGTAGTAGCAACATATAAGTTCCAGTCCCAACGAGGAAAGGGTCGAAACCTCTAACACTGACCAAGTCGAGGCATCAAAATAGAAGGATCCAAACGTCATAAGGCGTAAGGACCCACAAGTGTGGGAGGCAGTTCGATGGCAAATAGAGGGATCACGGGAACATTTCCTGGATAGGCTGGAGCCAACAGCAAGTAGGCCAATAAGGAAGCCCATCCACAAAGAGTATCATATTGTCATCACCGAACTAAATAATTACCCAGAATTAGAGCGGAGATTCAATAAATATGGGTTATCTTGGATGAGCAGGCTACTCGGGACATACCAACCAAATATTGTTCATGATTTTTTTACCAACTATCTGGAATTTCTAGAGAAAGATTGCCCTAAGGGTATGAAGATCATTGACATGGGAAATCGGGATGTGGTTCCGGTGGGTAGAGTGAACATAGATATTTCAGAGCGCACGTTGAACAGATTCTTATTTAGTCCTGAGCATAAGATACTTGGTCCGATCCCAGATTTGGAGCACTGAATATTTATAGCAAACCAACAAAGACCCTAGCTAGCCTGAGTATTGATAGATGATGGAAATCTAGCATGGCTGCATAACACTCATAAGCGGATAGCTAAATTGTCCCTAAGTTTTAGTGTGAAATTCTGGTGGGCAATTCTAAGGTTGAGATTGATGTCAACAGGCGGCGATGCTAACTTAGAGATTCATAGACTGGTAATGGTTGTTGCCTTGATTTAGTGGCTGAAGGTAGACTTTGGCCACACTATCGCCGACGAGTTATTTGCCTACGCACACAAGATGTCCTGTGCTCTACCATTTCTATGCCTTATCACAGAGTTTTGCAGATGGCCAAATGTTTGTTTGATCATTGGGGTTGATAATGAGGTTTGTTCGATTCACAGATAGGATATCAAGAAAACAAAAAATGACTCAAAGTACAAAATACGAGTCAACAAGCCTCCCGCCTATTAGACTTAGTTAGCTTTAGCCCCAAGGACTTTGGATGTTCCCTTAGGTATGCCATTGCCTATCACTACATATGTACTGCCGAATTTTATGCCACCTACTACTTCTATAAGTTCAACCTCTATGCCGTAAATGGGTGGGACTGCAGATTCTGCATCTGTCCCGCCTTAATATTCTGAGTACAGGATGACACAGGAGAATTTTTCCAAGTCTATTAAAGCACAAAAGAGGTTCGAGAAGTAGCTAAACACATGGTCTACGTTATTCAAGTCATTGTTGACCGTATTGTAGCTGAGGTAATTCGTCCTTATTAGAACATTCAGACCAGGATGGACTATATGGAGGAGCATATCAACAAAAGGTTAGATACAATGTCTATTCCAGATTTTGCTTAGTTCATGGCAGAATTCATGTAAGCACAGGTGGGCATAACAGAGATGAAAAGACAACCACAGTAGCCCACTTTTGACCATGCTCTGATTTTTAGTGATGAGAATGAAGGCATTGTAGACTTGATGGGTATGCCGCTCAAGGACAAAGGTAAGTAGGTGGATAAAAGTGTTGACAGAAAAACCGCCAAAAAAAGAAGGCGGAAAGCGAAGACTCTTGAAGAAAGGTACGAGAGAAAGTTGAGGAAAGCTGCGAAGATGTCAAAGAAGGATGAAGAGTTAAGGAAGAAGAAAGTTGTGGATGAAGCCGCAGGACTGTCGACCAGTTCTGCATTTACTAAGTATTTTGCGATGAAATGTGACTTATAAGTGACAAAATTATTCGTCCCTGATAATCAAATTTGTTGTAGTGAATTCTCATCTTTACGAAATCCAAAGTTCCTAACCATCAAAATCATAATCTAGTTTACGAAATTCATGTTAGGAATCTTTAATTTATAATTTAGAATCATCTCTAGATCATGTTAAAAACACTCATGAGTTTTTTTCTAAAAAAATTCTACCACTAAAAGTCTTTCTAAGATTCTAATATGTTAAAGAATTAAAAGACGAAGAAAATAGTGGAGAAACTTATCTCAACGAAGTACTTTCACCTTAAGCTTTAAAAAATCACCTCTCTAAGGTTGGGGAATAAAATTTAGGGGGTTTTAGACCTAAAATATAGATAAAGCTGATTTATATAACACCAGAATTTTTTGCTACAACGAAATCACATTTCATTCGGACAATGCTCAATAAAACAGTCATAGTTTTTTACTCCGAATTCGGATTGATGAATGGTTTGTTATGTTAGAAAGATGACTCATTGATATTTGATTTGGTGGGTATTTAACCTATTAAATTTTTATATTCTAGGAGATATGGTTATTTGAAGTTGACCCTAATAAAAATCAATATCGGAAAGAATGCTTTAAACTTAATTTTGTGTTAGGGATATTGTACAATCTTAATTCATACCTAAAGAACTTCCAAACTAAATGATTGATATTAGTACTCATGAATAATTAAATTCATTGGGCTTGAGTTTATCTAGACACATCACAAGATTTAAATCTTAGTCGAAAAGTTTGACGTGACATAATAAATGAAATGATGGTTATTTTGGGCTCAAGTTACTATTGAGGAATAAAAAATAAGATCTTTCATGAATTTATCATGAATAATTTAGTAACAAAAAATTGAATCGTTACATTCTCCAATCTAATCCTTTTTTTTTTTGCTTAAAACGTGAATATGGGTTGAAGTCCATCCCTTTCTTATTCCTTATTGGGTTGTAAGATAGGATTTGGCCCACTTCTCTCTTTCTTTCTGTTTTCTTAAAACTAGAATTACTTAATGTTATAAGATATTTCATGTATGTGATAATTAGATGACAGATTCAAAAGTAATGTTACCAACCATTCGTTATAATGAAATTAACATACTATTTTGAAATCGGTCTAAATGGGATCGGTAGACTTTAAATGTGCTAGACGCTCATTTAGACTTGAAAAAATGGAAATGATCCACAAAAGCCTCAAAGGCATGAGAAATATATCAAAACTCGTGGTGAGGCTGAAAAGTAATGCTACCAGTAAGCCACACATTAATATAATAAGAAAGTTTATTTAAATTCAAAATAAATTTTAGGCAAATAAATGTTATATATCCAAAAGATTAATTGAAGTCATCACTAAAGTGGTCGTTCTAGAACCATGAAACTCGAGGAATGCCTCAAACCTTCCCCTCAGTCAATAGAATTCCTTATCTGGATTTCTAGTTCGCAGACCAAAAATAAAGAATCATTTCCTTTTGACTAGGGATTCAATAAGATGATTTGGAACACCCAAACTCAATTCTAAGTGGCGACTCTGTAAAATAAATAATCCATTTTCAAAACATCACTTTAATTTAAAAAATCTATTTTTCCCTTAATCCAACCCTTAGTGGGGATGAGTTTAAAAATAAAGGTATGACAAGTCTTACAAGTAGGGACCTAATTAGTCTAGAAGTCCTTATTTTCTTTTTTTTTCTACGTTTAGAACTCTTTTCTTAGGTAACAAGTAGTATTAAATCACCATTTTGCAAGACATGGAGGAAAAGGGTCAAGTATTTTATATCCCCTACATTTTTTCATGATTTTTCATAATGGTGATTGTATGTGATCATTCGTAAAGTTGATTTCTTGGGTAATAGTTATCAAAATTGAGTATTAGTTAATAATTAGAGCTTGAAGATTTAGCAAAGCATGCTTTGTTTTCATAAATCACTTTTCAAGATTGAGAATTGGTTAGTTAGATGATGAAAATTGAATGAAGGTCACTTTATTTTGATAATTTTTAAGTCAATACTTTTCTGGTGTTATTAGAATGGTTGATCATGTAATGTTTAATTAATTGAAATCTTAATATGAAGCTTGGGTGTTTCAAATTATCAATTGGATGGTTATATTTTATTATTGAGAAATGTGCACTAATTGTTTGTTATTAGGTTTGGATCCATCAATCTTCATATTATAGCAAACAACGACACTCCTCGTGCTGGATTTTTTTGCCATTCAGACACTAAATTTGGAGAACAATATCTTTACCTCCTTTCTTTTCTTAGAGGCTCTATTCAATCTACAAAGGTGACGTTTATGTGATAAAAAATTGAAATCAATAAGATATCATTTAATTCATTTTGGCTTAAGGGCTATCCATCAATTAGCTATCGAGTTATTGGACAGTATGTTTATTTGATATAAAAATTGAAACCAAAAAATTGGAGTAGCTTTTATATACTCCATTAATGACTTCTCATTCAATGGTCCAAACCAATCGATGTCATTTTCACTGCCTACAGAGATTACAGTTGGTAGTCGATGGAGATGGTAGAGTTGGGGTGAGAGGCGAATGGAGATGGATGTTTTGGGATAAAAGTATTTATAGTGAAGTCTATATGTATATTTTGATAATGATCATATATGTATATTGTGATTAGTTGGTTGCAAAAGTATTTGGGATGTCTGTACTCAATATATATAGTTCAATAACTTAGATGAGAGTTATGACTAATGGCTCGCTCAATATTTGTTGCAGATAGGAGATCTCAGTCACATGAGCCTTTGAGTTTAGTGTGAGACATTAATATCTATACATGGGCATAGAGTCATTACTGGGAATAATGTCTAAAGGTAAAACATTACTCAAAGTAATAGATTTTTGTTTAACGCCATCAAACGTCAACCTTTTTCCAAATGATTTTTTTGCAATAGAATAATATATAACTAATAATACATTATCATGAAATATATTTATTCTAATTTTGAAAATTTTAAAAACTCTAATAATTCTTATAAATTGATATTATAGAATTATTAATTACAAATGAAATTGTCAAAATATTATGCAATTATATTAGATCATATAAAACGTGTATTTTATGGCTATTTGAAACTGCCTCAAAACAAATTATATAAGTCATTATTAAGTGAAAGCATTTTATGGTGGTTCTTTTGAAATCGCCAAAATAGTATTAACAGTAGACGAGTTTGTGGCAGCATTGAAAATCATCATTTTATGCTCATTATGGTGGTTATAAACCGACGTTTTTATCCAAATTGAATTGTCGGGATCATTCTAATCTTTTGTAATACAAAACCCTACACAAGAAAATCACCACAAGAATAATTTTGGGAAAGTTAAAACACACGCCACAAATCAAAAGTATAGTGGGGATCTTTTACAACCTCCAGAGTTAAACTGCTACAAAAATAATTATTTTGCGGGGATTGACATAAGCTCTACAAATCAAATGCGTATTGGGTGTTTCTTAAAACCTCCATAAATAAACTGCCACAATTTATAAGTTTTTGTAGTGTCTTCAAATTTGTTTGATTGGAGGTGTTCTTCAACAACTTTGTCTAATATTTTTTTTTTAGCTTCTTGCAGTTTAATTTCCTTGAACTCAAGTTTTGTGCCTATTGAAGCTGCAAATTTTTTTTAAAATATATGGGCTAATCATATTAAGCTATGATGAAGAGCACTACAATAATAAAGACCAAGAGCTGTGAAAAAAATTGGCAAGAAGAAGACAAGGATTAAGAAGAAGAAAAACATACCTGAAAAAGCCTATGGAGTCGCAATCGCACAAGATCAGTAATTAGTCAAATTGTTGTGGGTATAACGTCCAAGACAAACACTTTTAATATTTGTACATGTTTAAAATTTATTTTTTATTTTATTTTATTTAATGTCGCAGTTAAATTAAGAGAAGGCAAAAGACATTATTTGAGATTATTATTGAATCATGCGTTCATTTGATTACTTGATGATTCTTAACGAAAGAACCTCTGATACATTCAATAAATCTACAAAGAAAAGAGTATAAGTGGTCTGCCTCCAAACAAGTACATATTCTGGTCTGTCTCCCACACAACAATACATTCTTTCATCTATAATAATACGAGGGCCCGTACAATATATGTTACTTTTTGTTGCAATTTATGTGACATACATAGAATTTAGATAATTAATTATATTTTTAGATCTTTTAAACAGTTAACTATTGTTATAATATTTTTTATGTAATTTTTAAATAATACATGTTATTCTCCTTGTCCAAACTTCTATAGCATTGATAGTCAATTATATTTTTAAAATAATTTAAGTTTTTAATTATTGAGATTTATAATACTTTTTTTCATTTTCAATTTAAGTGACACTGATATAATTTTAAGAGTCAACCAAACATTTTATTAAATTTTTTAAGTTGTTAACTATTGTGATTTATAGTATTTTTTACGTATTTTTTTGGAATATATAATAGCTTATTTTTTTTTTTAGATATTTTAAGTTGTTAAATATTGTAATTTATAATACATTTTATGCAATTTTTAAATAATATATGTTACTTTCATTGTCCAAACTTTTGTAGCATTGATAGTCAATTATATTTTTAAAATAATATAAATTTTTAATTACTGTAATTTAATAATATTTTTATTTTGTTTCAATTTAATTGACAGAGATATAATTTCGAGAGTCAGCTAAATATTTTATATTTTTTATATTTTTAAAGTTATTAGTTATTGTGATTTATAGTATTTTTTTTATTTTTTAAAAATATACAACAAGTTAAAAAATAAGATAAACAAATTAAAATGGAGGAAAAAATGAAGGCAAGGGAAAGAACCAATGAAGTTGTGTTAAAGCAGGTAGATTCACCTTTAATTTTTTTAAGTTGTTAATTACTGTTATTTTTAGTATTTTCTATGTACTTTTTCGAAATATATAACAAATAAATATTTTTAAAGATATTTTAAGATGTTGACTATTATAATTTATAATATTTTTTATGTAATTTTCAAATAATATACGTCACTCTCCTTGTCCAAACTTTTGTGGTATTGATATTCAATATATTTTTGAATAATTTAATTTTTAATTATTGTGATTTATAATATTTTTTCTTTATTTCTAATGTAAGCGACACAATGCTTAGATGATCCTAATAATTAACTAGTGGTGATAGAGAAAAATCGCGATTGAAGCAGCGAAATGGGTATGTCTTAAATAATTTATAATAACTATTAATTTTTTAATACTTAGATGACTTATATTAATGAATTAAAGGTGATATAATAAATTACGGTTGAATGTCCGCAAGCAGCACGTGAAACTGCTCAAATGCCCTCTTATAAGAGAACTAGATGACAGAGGCCCGTGCAAGAACAGGCCCAACATTTTGCGTTAGTGTTGTATTTTATCTTATTTTTGAAGTTTGTTTTAGAAGCCTGAATCTGTATAAAAGTTCAAAGTTATACCCTCTTTAAGTAGCTTAAAAGATGCACAGCTGGAGTTTCAAAATAGACGAGATACAAAAACAATCACAATTTCTTCAACTCTTTGCTCTAGTGTTCCTATGACTTCACAGCTCATACAAAAACCGAAAACTGTGAAATTAACAAACAAACAAAAAACTACAATCTAATCTTCACTAAAACTCAAAACAACAAGAAAAATGAAAATATTAAAATCCACAGTATAAACTCATAAAAACAACTACAAGCACTGTCCACACTGTAAAAACCAAAAAACAAATGGGGCAACAGTACTTCACTAACAAAAAAACTTGAGAAAATTTTCACGTTCTTTTATGTTGAGATTCTCCAAAAGTAGTATATATTTAGAGAATCTGATATATATACAACATCAAAAGTGAAGAATCTTGCAACTTAGCTTATTTGTGTGTACCATGAATCAAAGATTCCTTAATCTCACCAGAGTACTTCGGAATCCACCAAACTTCAAGACTTCCACTATGCAAGATGAACCCACTCCCTACACTACCTGGTGCACCTTGTAAACACTCCTTCATATCCCTTTTATTGATTTCCCTTTTCCATATACAAATACTCTTATCGGTTGATCCACTAAAGAAGAATTCTTTCATCGTCAAACACATACACAAAACAGCCATTCCATGTGCTTTCACTACACAAACAAGTTTCCAACTATCAACATTCTTAAGCTGAATGTGTTGCTTCTGACCACCACGAAGATTAACTCTTCTTTCACCTATTTCAGTGATATCACCACATGATAACTATTCAAGGTCTTTTAACAGTGAACACTTCTCCAAAATTTGCTTGTATCTCTGGCTATCTAGTGGAGAACCAAATAAAATGTTTTCTTGTATTATCTCTGTCTGAATCCATGCTGACTGACAGGCGTAGGCAACTGTTCAAGAAAGTTGAACCTGTAGAACACCGTTATGCATGAGATGAAGTAAATTATGAGTGTACCTACAATAAAAACTTTAAGAATCTGCTTGACATTTTTTACCTAGCAAAGAAAACAACCAGTAGAACTTACAGTACCTTCGATACTTGGAACCTCTCCAACAATTGGTGCCAGAAGAGTTGATTTTCGTAAGCTAACCTCCGCACATATAACAATGCTCTCACCAGGTCTAACCTCCAAATACTTAGATAATAGGCTCAAGGCTATCTCAGAGGCTCTTCCCATGAAAGTTTAGCTGACTTCATAAGTATGGCATGGTCTGCCTAACGTTTGCATCTTCCAGCTTCAGGGCGTCAAGAAACTTGATGATCCTTGCAAAGGCAACTTTGGATTGGATCGCCACACCAATAGATATAAAGTTGCTACAAACGTGAAGACGTTGCTTGCGTATAGCGGAACACCAAATAAAAAACACCAAATGTTGTAGCAGAAAGCAAAACAGGTGATAGACCAGAAAAGGAAGATATTATAAGCCTTTTCAAACTGAACATTTGATAACCATTTCTCTTCCAATACCCTCAAATTCTTAATACGAAAAACGACAAAGATGTAAACAGGGAGCTTACCAAATTCAGCACCTGGGTGTTGATGTTCAATAGCTGAGAAAGGAAGTGCATTCAACTTTTCTGGAGCAGGCAGCGGTGCTTCCAATCCATCATTGTCGGTAATGGGCTCAACAATTGTGTATCTGTCAGCTAACCATTCGTACGTACCAGCTCGCATTTTGTAACCACGGGGATCCCTAACTTTCGCATAAGAAACAAGATATGTGTGGAAAAGGAGAAACAACTTCTCGTATTTGGGAATGTCATCGCCGTATAGTACTATGAAAACCTGTTATTCCTGTAGTTAAGTAAAAGAGAAACAGTTTTAAATATGCTATTATAATTATAGAGGAAGTTGTTAGACTTTTCAATCCTTCTTTTTCTGAGGTGCAAATTTACTTTTTCGTAACAAATATTTTGCAGTTTCTAAAGTATTATTGTAGATAACATCTAGAGTATCAGCTTGGGTATTTAGGGAGTAGATATGGAGAGAAACTTACACTTTCATCTTGCACAAGTATTATGTGAAAATGGACAGATGAGTCTTTGCTCTTGCAAGGCTAGAACTTGTCAACTACCTGAACTTCGCAGGTCCAGTCTGTAGTTTCTTTTGTGATGGCGTCCAAGAGAAGCCTCTGATCCATTATAGTACCCGCTATTGCATTGTGAAAATAGAAGGTGAACAACGTATCAATATACATAACAAAAGGGAAAAGAAGTGGTAAAATCTGTCATTACAGGACGGAAGAATATCGGCCAATGTAAGGCAGCAATCAAAAATATTACAGCTGCCCGAAAAATCTACTCTACTGATTCCTTTATCATGAAATATATTAGTACCTTAGATATCTTTATATATAATGTCAATTTCAATAAGAAAAGTATATGCCAAACAAAAATTCGAAGCTTTGGAACCAACCTTGTTGATCCATATGAACAAATTCTTTTTGAACTATGTAGTTAAGCGAAGTGAAAGTTTACATGTCGTAATTTGTTGTCCACCCAAAATCGGACGAACAAATTAGAATGGACGGATTAATGAAGTTTTCAACAAACCGATCCAAAAAGAAAAAGGAAGAAAACACCGGTAAAGTGATTGGTCAGCAATCAACATAAAGGGTAAGTAGGATATCAACAGTTAGTACCTTGCCGCTGATTTAATTTCTAAATTATGGAGTCACTCCAACGGATGAATTTACCTGGACCAGGAAGAGTAAAAACAAACAATTACCCAACAATAATTGATCAATCTAAATGTTTTCGAGCACCCAGGGTAGGAGCCTTCATCTTGTAGTTTGTTTATTCTTTAACCAATTCGGGTCATGCATGCAGTTAGAAAAAATTCAATATAGAGCAACAGATTGCAGGGGAAAAAACACGTCAAACCGACAAATTTCACGAATCTATGAAATAACCATTTCAATTTTTTGCCCAGGGGAAAAAAGGGAAAGCCACAAATTTCATAATACGTATACCAGATCAACGAAACGACTGACAAGATGGATAATCTAATGGGAAAATCAGTTAGAAGAATCCAACAACAAATAATCAAACACAAAATGATGCATAACAAACAATATAGTAGTCGGTGAACACCCAAGACACTTACTTTACTGCTATACCACTACTCTTCCTTAAGCAAGATCTTCTATACTGTTGTTGGAGTCCAGTTTATTAAAAGTTTGCTACTGAATGGATCATGAGGCTCTCTCTCTCTAACGGCTCTCTCTCTTTCTTCCTACCCTCTCTCTCGCTCGACCCGGTCCCCGGCCCCCGTCGCCGTCGCTGACTGTCGGCGCCGACCCGACCCGACCTCCGGTCCCCAGCGCCGACCTCCGGCGCCGATCTAACGGATCTCTCTCTCTCTAACGGCGCTCTCTCCCTCTCTCTCTCCCTCCCTCTCGCCCCGGTCCCCGTCGCCGACCCGACCCGACTGCCGGCCCCGACCTCCGGTTCCCGGCGCCGCTCCCCGCCACCCTCCGTCGCCGACCTCCGGGTCCAAGCCGTTTCCCCCCCCCCCCC